>NC_140907.1:14184521-14282395 GCF_045865225.1 Trachurus japonicus
AGTCCAACGCAGAAGGTTTGGTTGAAATTGGGCCGGTGGTTTTGGAGAAAATGACCAAAAACCAAACAGGCGATTTTAAAAAGACGACAGCCGCGCGGCCTGTCGGTTTTTTTTTTTTTGACTAAAAATTTAAATTTCTCCAAACTCGGATATTTCATCTGGGGGTCCGAGGGGAGTCCAACGCAGAAGGTTTGGTTGAAATCGGGCCGGTGGTTTTGGAGAAAATGACCAAAAACCAAACAGGCGATTTTAAAAAGACGACAAGCGCGCGGCTTACAGTTTTTTTTTTTTTGACCAAAAATTACAATTTCTCCAAACTCGGATATATCATCTGGGGGTCGAGGGGAGTCCAACGCAGAAGGTTTGGTTGAAATCGGGCCGGTGGTTTTGGAGAAAATGACCAAAAACCAAACAGGCGATTTTAAAAAGACGACAGGCGCGCGGCTTACATTTTTTTTTTTTGACCAAAAATTAAAATTTCTTCAAATTTCTCCAAACTCGGATATATCATCTGGGAATCTGAGGGGAGTCCAACGCAGAAGGTTTGGTTGAAATTGGGCCGGTGGTTTTGGAGAAAATGACCAAAAACCAAACAGGCGATTTTAAAAAGACGACAGGCGCGCGGCTTACGTTTTTTTTTTTTTGACCAAAAATTAAAATTTCTTCAAATTTCTCCAAACTCGGATATATCATCTGGGAATCTGAGGGGAGTCCAACGCAGAAGGTTTGGTTGAAATTGGGCCGGTGGTTTTGGAGAAAATGACCAAAAACCATACAGGCGATTTTAAAAAGACGACAGGCGCGGGCTTACGTTTTTTTTTTTTGACCAAAAATTAAAATTTCTTCAAATTTCTCCAAACTCGGATATATCATCTGGGAGTCCGAGGGGAGTCCAACGCAGAAGGTTTGGTTGAAATCGGGCCGGTGGTTTTGGAGAAAATGACCAAAAACCAAACAGGCGATTTTAAAAAGACGACAGGCGCGCGGCTTACGTTTTTTTTTTTTCACCAAAAATTTAAATTTCTCCAAACTCGGATATATCATCTGGGGGTCCGAGGGGAGTCCAACGCAGAAGGTTTGGTTGAAATCGGGCCGGTGGTTTTGGAGAAAATTACCAAAAACCAAACAGGCCATTTTAAAAAGACGACAGGCGCGCGGCTTACAGTTTCTTTTTTTTTTGACCAAAAATTAAAATTTCTCCAAACTCGGATATATCATCTGGGGGTCCGAGGGGAGTCCAACGCAGAAGGTTTGGTTGAAATCGGGGCCGGTGGTTTTGGAGAAAATGACCAAAAACCAAACAGGCGATTAAAAAAGACGACAGGCGCGCGGCTTACTTTTTTTTTTTTTTGACCAGAAATTAAAATTTCTTCAAATTTCTCCAAACTCGGATATATCATCTGGGAATCTGAGGGGAGTCCAACGCAGAAGGTTTGGTTGAAATTGGGCCGGTGGTTTTGGAGAAAATGACCAAAAACCAAACAGGCGATTTTAAAAAGACGACAGGCGCGCGGCTTACGTTTTTTTTTTTTTGACCAAAAATTAAAATTTCTTCAAATTTCTCCAAACTCGGATATATCATCTGGGGGTCCGAGGGGAGTCCAACGCAGAAGGTTTGGTTGAAATCGGGCCGGTGGTTTTTAGAGAAAATGACCAAAAACCAAACAGGCGATTTTAAAAAGACGACAGGCGCGCGGCTTACGTTTTTTTTTTTTGACCAAAAATTAAAATTTCTCCAAACTCGGATATATCTCTGGGGGTACGAGGGGAGTCCAACGCAGAAGGTTTGGTTGAAATCGGGCCGGTGGTTTTGGAGAAAATGACCAAAAACCAAACAGGCGATTTTAAAAAAGACGACCGGCGCGCGGCTTACGTTTTTTTTTTTGACCAAAAATTAAAATTTCTCCAAACTCGGATATATCATCTGTGGGTCCGAGGGGAATCCAACGCAGAAGGTTTGGTTGAAATCGGGCCGGTGGTTTTGGAGAAAATGACCAAAAACCAAACAGGCGATTTTAAAAAGACGACAGGCGCGCGGCTTACGTTTTTTTTTTTTTGACCAAAAATTAAAATTTCTCCAAACTCGGATATATCATCTGGGGGTCCGAGGGGAGTCCAACGCAGAAGGTTTGGTTGAAATCGGGCCGGTGGTTTTGGAGAAAATGACCAAAAACCAAACAGGCGATATTAAAAAGACGACAGCCGCGCGGCTTACGTTTTTTTTTTTTGACCAAAAATTAAAATTTCTTCAAATTTCTCCAAACTCGGATACATCATCTGGGGGTCCGAGGGGAGTCCAACGCAGAAGGTTTGGTTGAAATTGGGCCGGTGGTTTTGGAGAAAATGACCAAAAACCAAACAGGCGATTTTAAAAAGACGACAGGCGCGCGGCTTACGTTTTTTTTTTTTTGACCAAAAATTAAAATTTCGTCAAATTTCTCCAAACTCGGATATACCATCTGGGGCTCCGAGGGGAGTCCAACGCAGAAGGTTTGGTTGAAATCGGGCCGGTGGTTTTGGAGAAAATGACCAAAAACCAAACAGGCGATTTTAAAAAGACGACAGGCGCGTGGCTCACGTTTTTTTTTTTTGACCAAAAATTAAAATTTCTCCAAACTCGGATATATCATCTGGGGGTCCGAGGGGAGTCCAACGCAGAAGGTTTGGTTGAAATCGGGCCGGTGGTTTTGGAGAACATGACCAAAAACCAAACAGGCGATTTTAAAAAGACGACAGGCGCGCGCGGCTTACGTTTTTTCTTTTTTTGACCAAAAATTAAAATTTCTTCAAATTTCTCCAAACTCGGATATATCATCTGGGGGTCCGAGGGGAGTCCAACGCAGAAGGTTTGGTTGAAATCGGGCTGGTGGTTTTGGAGAAAATGACCAAAAACCAAACAGGCGATTTTAAAAAGACGACAGGCGCGCGGCTTTACGTTTTTTTTTTTTTGACCAAAAATTAAAATGTCTCCAAACTCGGATATATCATCTGGGGGTCCGAGGGGAGTCCAACGCAGAAGTTTTGGTTGAAATCGGGCCAGTGGTTTTGGAGAAAATGACCAAAAACCAAACAGGCGATTTTAAAAAGACGACCGGCGCGCGGCTTACGTTTTTTTTTTTTGACCAAAAATTAAAATTTCTCCAAACTCGGATATATCATCTGTGGGTCCGAGGGGAATCCAACGCAGAAGGTTTGGTTGAAATCGGGCCGGTGGTTTTGGAGAAAATGACCAAAAACCAAACAGGCGATTTTAAAAAGACGATAGGCGCGCGGCTTACGTTTTTTTTTTTTGACCAAAAATTAAAATTTCTCCAAACTCGGATATATCATCTGGGGGTCCGAGGGGAGTCCAACGCAGAAGGTTTGGTTGAAATCGGGCCGGTGGTTTTGGAGAAAATGACCAAAAACCAAACAGGCGATATTAAAAAGACGACAGCCGCGCGGCTTACGTTTTTTTTTTTTGACCAAAAATTAAAATTTCTTCAAATTTCTCCAAACTCGGATACATCATCTGGGGGTCCGAGGGGAGTCCAACGCAGAAGGTTTGGTTGAAATTGGGCCGGTGGTTTTGGAGAAAATGACCAAAAACCAAACAGGCGATTTTAAAAAGACGACAGGCGCGCGGCTTACGTTTTTTTTTTTTTGACCAAAAATTAAAATTTCGTCAAATTTCTCCAAACTCGGATATACCATCTGGGGGTCCGAGGGGAGTCCAACGCAGAAGGTTTGGTTGAAATCGGGCCGGTGGTTTTGGAGAAAATGACCAAAAACCAACAGGCGATTTTAAAAAGACGACAGGCGCGTGGGCTAACGTTTTTTTTTTTTGACCAAAAATTAAAATTTCTCCAAACTCGGATATATCATCTGGGGGTCCGAGGGGAGTCCAACGCAGAAGGTTTGGTTGAAATCGGGCCGGTGGTTTTGGAGAACATGACCAAAAACCAAACAGGCGATTTTAAAAAGACGACAGGCGCGCGCGGCTTACGTTTTTTCTTTTTTTGACCAAAAATTAAAATTTCTTCAAATTTCTCCAAACTCGGATATATCATCTGGGGGTCCGAGGGGAGTCCAACGCAGAAGGTTTGGTTGAAATCGGGCTGGTGGTTTTGGAGAAAATGACCAAAAACCAAACAGGCGATTTTAAAAAGACGACAGGCGCGCGGCTTACGTTTTTTTTTTTTTGACCAAAAATTAAAATGTCTCCAAACTCGGATATATCATCTGGGGGTCCGAGGGGAGTCCAACGCAGAAGTTTTGGTTGAAATCGGGCCAGTGGTTTTGGAGAAAATGACCAAAAACCAAACAGGCGATTTTAAAAAGACGACCGGCGCGCGGCTTACGTTTTTTTTTTTTGACCAAAAATTAAAATTTCTCCAAACTCGGATATATCATCTGTGGGTCCGAGGGGAATCCAACGCAGAAGGTTTGGTTGAAATCGGGCCGGTGGTTTTGGAGAAAATGACCAAAAACCAAACAGGCGATTTTAAAAAAGACGACAGGCGCGCGGCTTACGTTTTTTTTTTTTTTTGACCAAAAATTTAAATTTCTCCAAACTCGGATATATCATCTGGGGGTCCGAGGGGAGTCCAACGCAGAAGGTTTGGTTGAAATCGGGCCGGTGGTTTTGGAGAAAATGACCAAAAACCAAACAGGCGATATTAAAAAGACGACAGCCGCGCGGCTTACGTTTTTTTTTTTTGACCAAAAATTAAAATTTCTTCAAATTTCTCCAAACTCGGATACATCATCTGGGGGTCCGAGGGGAGTCTAACGCAGAAGGTTTGGTTGAAATCGGGCCGGTGGTTTTGGAGAAAATGACCAAAAACCAAACAGGCGATTTTAACGAGCGGCCAGGCTGCACCTGCACTGTTCTATTTATAGACTTTGATAACGAGCTGGCCCCAACAGCTGGCCACTGCACACAGAGCAGAGCAGAGCAGAGCAGAGAGATTTGTGCTCTGAGCAGCTTCCGAAAACAGCCCAGAAAAAGAGAACCGTACCTCTTATCAGAATGTGGCCATGACTACTGGGGCAAGGAGACCTTCCTGAGCACATTGATGTGCATTAAATGTTTGTAGGGCAAAAACTTTTCTCAGGGTCGCAAGGTAGAAAAGGGGGGCATTTCTGTTTTTCTAAAAAAATCAGCTCCTACTTTTATATTGAAGTAGATGAGCCACTGGAGCGGGTCTAGCTGCACAATTGACCCTTTGTTGGCCTTCTGATTGGTCTGCTGTTCCACCAATCAGAGCGCTTCTCCCCATGTCACGTGTTGCGCAACATTCTAAGGTTGGACAACCCTGGAATGAAACCCTATGAAACAAGATAGGTACATAGCAACTTCTGGGCAAAAACTACTTTATAATTTTTCAATATGGTTAAAATGTGTGCCTGGGGTTCCTGCAATAGCGACTCACAATATCTGGAACGTATTTGAGTCATTTTTATCCCATTCCCTAAACACAAGACATCAATAAACATACTGAGCCTATGAACTGTATATAATATTACTTTAACCTTCTGTTATGTATTTAGTTGAGCTTAATAATAGGGTTTGGGGGTGGTCCACTAGGGGGAGCTGTAGGCATAGGTCAGGGGTTAACTGCAAAGTTTTGTTTGTTGTTGTTGTTGTGTGCAGTCCTCATGAGAAGTGAGCCCGTTTTCCCTGGCTGTATTACTGAAGTGCTATTGAAGCTCATTCATCCTCCAGTCCACTCTCTGGTCGTGTTCATAAACAGAGAAGATCTAATACCTTCAAAGTTATCTAGCAAACGTAACATTACCGCTACTAATGTCTTTTGAACTTTGTGAAGTTTTACGAGGAGAAACGGGAGATCGGCGGAGATAGCTTGTAGCTAACGTTAGCTAGCGCCGTTAGCTACTAGCTAGTGAGTGACCAAAACAATGATTTTCCCCCATTTTTCGGAAAAGTCGGGTAATGCCCGACCGTTCAATCGCTCTTTAGCCACGTCTGTCTTCTATCACGGACACCATTTTTCTGATATGTAAGTTAATTCAAATTTCCCTTACTAGCAATTTAAATCTTCCTAATTTTCAATGGTTTCCAATGGGAGTTGACCCTTCCATGACCATTGTTTGTCCAACCTAGCAACAGTAACCGTGGGGGGCGGGGCCTTGACAAAGGGTCAATTAGGCTCATAGAGACAATTCTGTAAGTCTGTCTGCTGTTTTGAACACATCAAATGAGACACGACAAGTGTGGCTACAAACCAGTGAGGAAATCATGTGTCTAGAGTTTAATTTGTGGCCGTGCTGGCAATTTATCCAGAAAAAATCCTGAATGTTTTTTCGATCCCTCTCACTCTAGCGATGATGTCACTCACTCTAAGCCCTGCTTGTTAGACGCAACACACACCCATTATAAAGCTGGATTTTGTCAAAAAACTTTGTCAAATGATTTTAAAGCGGCCAAATATCAGAAACTGTTGAAGATATCAATAAGCTGAGTCATAGAGGAATACTTAAAAAGTTTGTCTACAGCTCAGAATTTGAATGAAGTCTCTAGCTGAAAGTATGTGGACACTTTAAAGGCTGAAAGAAGTAAGAAGATTTGAAGAGTTTCAAGACTGTTCTAATGCATTCTCTATGGGGGAAAAAAAATCAGAAATAGTTGAATATTGCAAAAAGTATGAATAGTTGAAAAGAGAAAAGACATATCACACCTGTCCCGAAAAGGCTGAACATTTTGATATTTGAATTGTTGAAATAGCACAAAGTATGAAGGACTAGTTACATGACGAAGAAAGGCAGAAAATGGCCGAACTAGATAAAGTAGCATTTCCTGATGGAAATGCGTGTGAATGCTGAAAGCAGCTGAACGCTGTTGCAGAATTAGCAAATAGTGCAAGCAGTGATCACCATTCAAATGTTTGACCAAGGTAGGTATCGAACCCACAACCTCATGGTCAGCAGACTTTCACTCTGCCTCTAGGCCACAGCGTACACACAGTTGCAGAGACTGTTGTCTGTTGATGAACTGCACTCTGAAGTTAACGAGCCCAAAGCTGTAGTTCCAGTGCAAATCAATCTTAGTGCAGTGGTATAAACAAGAAACATGTTAACACAAACCAAGATTGAAAGAGGTAAAGAGAATAGGTGGGGGCGCATATGCATTATCAAGTTTGATCATGTGACCAGACCAAGTGGTATTGGTTAAAGTTCAAAGTGGCTGACACACTAACAAGACTGCTCAGGTGGGATTTGAACCTGTGACCTTGTGGTTGGATGGCAGGAACCTTATCCACTAGGCCATTCCAACACTTCCGATGAAGTAGAGGTTGAGACTTTGATGAATGTGAGATTTTTCAATGATGCTTAAAGTCCCACTCCCGCGACCCTTTTCGGCCATTTTAAAACCAGCTCATTAGCCATGCACATTAGCAATTCACCTCTGGGGGGTGGGCGGAGACTGCGCTGTTTTGCACCCGCCCAGCCACCTCCTCACACCCCACCCCCTGGTTGCTGACAGCTGGACATTATACAATTAAGGGCCTTTCACACCGAACGCGGTATGCGCTGCGCCCACCGCGAGGTACAGCGCAGACAGGCGCAGAGCAGGGCGGCAGCGCGTACACATATGGCGCAAGTTGCTGAGCAACCGAACAAACAAGACAGGATTTGGGGGGGTATATGCAAAGATATGTTCGCCAGGAGCTACAAAACGACCGCTTCCAGGTGAACTTTAGCGTCAGGCTGAGCAGGGAGCAGTTTAACAGCCTGTTAGAGAGAGTTGGTCTGATCCTCAGGAGGATGACAACTTACTTCATGCATCCCGTCACTTTAACTGAACGTCTGGTCGTTTGTTTTCTCTCTGCAAGCGGGTGATTTTTTTTCAGACTCCACTACATCCTCTCCTATTGGACGCGCCGAGATGTCGTCACAGCGCGCTGCGCCCAGATTAAACATTTTTTAATTCGGGCGCAGCGCGCCGCCGCGGCATGCGCCCACCTCGCGTGCCGCTCAGCTCGGTGCAGAGCCGTTCGCCGGTGCGCCGCGGTAGCACGTACACAATGAATGGGTTTGCTGCCGCCTTCCGCCGCCTGCCGCGTTCGGTGTGAAAGGCCCTTTACAGATTCAGCGCATTTAGTGTAAAACTCCACACTGGGATTCGATCCCAGCCTGGAACATAGTCCTTGCTCACAGTGCAAGCTGCTCTACCAGGTGAGCTATACCTATTATACCTTGACAGCTACACCGAGCTGCCAAGCGTTTCACCTCTGAGCCAGATGAAGAACGGGGCGGCAGCTTGTAGCACTAGTGCCCTCCCCTGGAGCTGTGACACGTCAGCTCCAGTCTCCCTGAAACTGCCAGTTTGAGTCTGCCATTGGTTCACAGCAGTTTGAAGGCAGAAAAACTCAGAAATGCAATTTTGCACTTCCTTTTCTGCTGATATGTGCTCTAACACAAGAAAAATGCCACAGGAACATGTGAAAAGCTCAAAAAACACGATTTTCACGGGAGTGGGTCTTTAAAAAAGCATCATAAATGAGCCATTAGAAGTTTGTCTACAAATCAGAATTTGAATGAAGTCTCTAGCAGAAAGTACGACATGAATCGAACCCATGACCTCATGATCAGTAAACCTTTACTCTGCCACTTCGCCACAGAGAGCACAGACATAAGCCTGTTGCCATTGTAATGTGATGATGTGCTGCAAACGGTGGCAGAAGCAACTAGAAAAAGCATTTCCAAGAATGGAAATGGTGTGACTGCTGATAGCAACTGAACGCTGTTGCAGAATTAGCAAATAGTGCAAGCTGTGATCACCATACAAATGTTTGACCAAGGTCAGAATCGAACCCACATCCTCATGGTCATTAGACTTCCACTCTGCCTCTAGGCCACAGTGCACACACAGTTGTAGAGACTGTTGTCTGTTAATGATCTGCACACTGTCAACATCAAGAAAGCTTGAGAGTCAAGCTTGAATGACTTAGAATGAAAATGTCTGTGAATTTCAGGCTGAGCACTAACCATATGGCCACAGAGAACCTGAGTTACAATGAGCTTTATACTATGAGGAATCAAAGACTGTCCAATGACAGCTGAATAATTGGAATCAAAAGTCAAGCAATGAAGTGAAAAGACTGAGGCAGGAATCGAACCCATGACCATATGATCACTAAACCTTTACTCCGCCACTCGGCTACAGAGAGAACACTGCTTTCAAAACTGTTGTCATTCATTGTAATGTGATGATGTGCTGCAAACTGGTATGAGTAATCAAGGAGATAACAAACACCTGTAACCAATTGAAGGCGGGGGAGGAGAGCAGAATTCAACATAACATAACAAGAGTTCTTCCCTTGGATTCGAACCAGTGACCTTAGGATTGGCAAGCATCCACCCTAACCCCTACACTACAGTGGAGTTGTGAAGAAGAGAGGTTGAGACTTTGATGAATGTGAGATTTTTTGTGAAAAAGTTAAATATTTGAAAAAGTATAAATAGTTAAAAAGAGAAAAGTAATGCCGATAAAGTTCAAAAAAAGCTGCACGTTTTGATATATGAATTGTTGAAATAGCACAAAGTATGAAGGACTAGAAGAAGACCGTAAAAAGGCGGAAGAAAATGGCCAAACAGAAGAACAATAGTGTGACTGCTTCAGCAGTCACACTAATTAATGCGTCTCTTAACGAACACCTGTAACCAATTGAGGGTGGGGGAGGGGAGCAGAATTCAACATCACATAACAAGATTGCTCAGCCGGGATTCGAACTAGTGACCTTGGGGTTGGCAAGCGGCCACCTTACCAACTGGACTACAGACAGAGTTGTGGAGAAGTTACAAAGTTGAGCTCCTTCTCCTGCTGCTGTGAAAAAAATGCATTGGGCTGAATGAGAGCAGAGAGCTCCCTGGCTGCATTTAAAAAATATTTTAAACTAGAAAAAGCATTTCCAAGAATGGAAATGGTGTGACTGCTGAAAGCAGCTGAACGCTGTTGCAGAATTAGCAAATAGTGCTAGCAGTGATCACCATACAAATGTTTGACCAAGGTCGGAATCGAACCCACAACCTCATGGTCATTAGACTTCCACTCTGCCTCTAGGCCACAGTGCACACACAGTTGCAGAGACTGTTGTCTGTTGATGATCTGCACACTGTCAACATCAAGAAAGCTTGAGAGTCAAGCTTGAATGACTTAGAATGAAAATGTCTGTGAATTTCAGGCTGAGCACTAACCATATGGCCACAGAGAACCTGAGTTACAATGAGCTTTATACTATGAGGAATCAAAGACTGTCCAATGACAGCTGAATAATTGGAATCAAAAGTCAAGCAATGAAGTGAAAAGACTGAGGCAGGAATCGAACCCATGACCATATGATCACTAAACCTTTACTCTGCCACTCGGCTACAGAGAGCACACTGCTTGCAAGACTGTTGTCATTCATTGTAATGTGATGATGTGCTGCAAACTGGTATGAGTAATCAAGAAGATAACAAACACCTGTAACCAATTGAAGGCGGGGGAGGAGAGCAGAATTCAACATAACATAACAAGAGTTCTTCCCTTGGATTCGAACCAGTGACCTTAGGGTTGGCAGGCAGTTACCCTACCCCCTACACTACAGTGGAGTTGTGAAGAAGAGAGGTTGAGACTTTGATGAATGTGAGATTTTTTGTGAAAAAGTTAAATATTTGAAAAAGTATAAATAGTTAAAAAGAGAAAAGTAATGCCGATAAAGTTCAAAAAAAGCTGCACGTTTTGATATATGAATTGTTGAAATAGCACAAAGTATGAAGGACTAGAAGAAGACCGTAAAAAGGCGGAAGAAAATGGCCAAACAGAAGAACAATAGTGTGACTGCTTCAGCAGTCACACTTTAGTGTGAAAATGGCCAAACAGAAGAACAATAGTGTGACTGCTTCAGCAGTCACACTTTAGTGTGACTGCTGAAGCAGTCACACTATTGTTCTTCTGTTTGGCCATTTTCTTCCGCCTTTTTACGGTCTTCTTCTAGTCCTTCATACTTTGTGCTATTTCAACAATTCATATATCAAAACGTGCAGCTTTTTTTGAACTTTATCGGCATTACTTTTCTCTTTTTAACTATTTATACTTTTTAAAATATTTAACTTTTTCACAAAAAATCTCACATTCATCAAAGTCTCAACCTCTCTTCTTCACAACTCCACTGTAGTGTAGGGGTTAGGGTAACTGCTTGCCAACCCTAAGGTCACTGGTTCGAATCCAAGGGAAGAACTCTTGTTATGTTATGTTGAATTCTGCTCTCCTCCCCCGCCTTCAATTGGTTACAGGTGTTTGTTATCTCCTTGATTAATCGTACCAGTTTGCAGCACATCATCACATTACAATGAATGACAACAGTTTTGAAAGCAGTGTGCTCTCTGTAGCCGAGTGGCAGAGTAAAGGTTTAGTGATCATATGGTCATGGGTTTGATTCCTGCCTCAGTCTTTTCACTTCATTGCTTGACTTTTGATTCCAATTATTCAGCTGTCATTGGACAGTCTTTGATTCCTCATAGTATAAAGCTCATTGTAACTCAGGTTCTCTGTGGCCATATGGTTAGTGTTCAGCCTGAAATTCACAGACATTTTCATTCTAAGTCATTCAAGCTTGACTCTCAAGCTTTCTTGATGTTGACAGCGTGCAGATCATTAACAGACAACAGTCTCTGCAACTGTGTGTGCACTGTGGCCTAGAGGCAGAGTGGAAGTCTAATGACCATGAGGATGTGGGTTCGATTCTGACCTTGGTCAAACATTTGTATGGTGATCACAGCTTGCACTATTTGCTAATTCTGCAACAGCGTTCAGTTGCTGTCAGCAGTCACACCATTTCCATTCTTGGAAATGCTTTTTCTAGTTATTATCTAAGTCTCTTTGCATTTTTGACCAGAATTTTAGCCAGAAGACAAGTGTGGCTACAAAACTGGAGAAAATAATTTGTCTAGAGTTTAATTTGCAGAAAAAGTTAAATATTTTAAAAAGTATAAATAGTTAAAAAGAGAAAAGTAATGCCGATAAAGTTCAAAAAAAGCTGCACGTTTTGATATATGAATTGTTGAAATAGCACAAAGTATGAAGGACTAGAAGAAGACCGTAAAAAGGCGGAAGAAAATGGCCGAACAGCAGTCACACTAATAACAGTAGTGCCCGGGCTTTCATAGCTGTTGGGACCAGTGCCCGGTGCGATTGCCCGTGGCCCTAACTACACTTAAGTCTATCACCAAATTATTACTAGAACAACATCCTAACTTGTTTCTAATCCGACATTTTAATTCACAGATTATCATTATTTCTTTGTATTACAAATTCAGTACAGTCAGTGCAGCAAAAAGAGAAACAAACAAAAAAAAACCTGTTGACTACCAATGCCTCGTGGTAGCTACTGGCCTACAGATCCTATATGTGTCAGTTTCTTACAATAATAACAATGACAATTTTGTATATTGGAAATCTCTCAAATGCTGCTGATCTCCTTGCAGTCCAGTTTTGGTTTATGTGCCACAGTGATTTTGTATTGGACAGGTCAGGTGTTTATACACCAGAGGGTCACTGTTCATCCACCTTCAGCGGCCACTTCAGTAACACAGGCCAATCCAACAGGTCAGTCATGTCGACTTTCTGGATGTCTCCCAGTAAGCTCAGAAAGCAGCCTAGAAAAATTGGTGTTTTTCTCTCTGCAGTGCTCCAGTGCCTCCTCTCAGGACTTTATTTACACCTTGGCTGATGTAGTTTAAAAGCATAGATTTAATTTTCTTTTTTTTCTTTTAAATTAGCACTCCATTTTGCATTTGTCATGAGTTATACATTGTTCTTTTCTCCTCCATATTTATCTGGATTATGTTAACCTCTGTTTTGGTAGGTGGTGTCTCCACCTTTTTGACCCTATCCATACAGTAACTATGTTAGGATGTCAATGTTGACCCAGCCGTGATGTTATTACCTGCAGCTTTTATGTAGCTTGTCTTGATCACTCTGGCCACTAACAGAGGAAAGATCAGTGCTGTGTACTGTCTGCAGTTAGTCAGTTTTATATTGTATTTTCATATGCCCCCTCAGCAACTGTACCAAAAAGTGAAGAAGATGGTCCTCTCCACGGTCATGAGATTATACAATATTTAGCACAAAGTCTGTTCAGCCAAACCAGCACTGCATGTGCACTCAACAGTTTTGGACACTAAGGGCATGGTAACATGAGGCGATTGTAATGTGTCATTGCAGGTATTTGTTAATACCAGGTTCTATTTTGCCTAATAACACTGCATTTAATATATTGTATATAGTTTGGATTTGAATGAAATTGCTTCAGGTTAATATGACTGTTAACAGGTTAAAACAAAAATCATTATTAAACATGAATAAAAGCCTTGGTTTAACATTATTTGGCAGCCTGATGAGAAACTGCTTTTGGTTTTATGTGCAGCTGCCTAAATCCACTGTAAGCCAGTGGAGTTTCACAAGTTATGTGAAACTTGGTATTTCAAATACATTTGCCAAATTTCATTTGGTTGGAAGAACATCTTACATATTATGATCTTAATCATCTCCAGCGCATCTCTTCAGAGAGAATTGTCTGGCTGCTTTAGCAGGTATCATTTGATGAGTTTTTAGAACTTTTTAAAAAATTGAACAGCATTTTCAACAGCTGCTGTAGAAGAGAGTAATTAAAGTGTTATGTTTTCATGCTATATCTTCATTTTAGCACTCCTTGTCTATGCTTTCCTGACCAGACTTACTGTAAGTGCTTGTTGACATGATATATCAGGATACAATGTAGTGCATAATTATGCAGTGAGTGCAGGGTATGAATAACAGATACGAGGAGACAATTTTTCACCAAAAGTGTTAGCTTTATGCCTGCCAGACAAAGGGTCAGGGTCAGCTTCAACCAGCACACAGACAGATACCAGATGAGTGTGCGGGTGTGCATCATTAGATTAGTGTCAGTAATTTGGCATATATCAATTTCCAGGCTTTCATAAGTACAAAACATGAACTCATACTGAGGTCATTCAGTCAACTCAGGCCATCTCTTCAAAATGAACACAAGTGGCTCTACAGAACTCACTGCTGTGACTCACACAACTGTTATGTCAGCCAGAGGAGCCCATGAGTGATTTGATTCAACACTGCATCTGCTGCAACTGTCTATTCCTGCTCCACCTGAAGGACACATTATCCTTTTGAAATAGAAAAGATCAGATCAGATCTAACACAGGTTTTGCTTTACTTGAATGTCAGTATTAAATGTTATTATTGATCATGGGTTTTCTTTTAGAGATCAGTCTAGTACTCAGTCCTGCAAACATGCAGAAACCAGTGGCTGTAAAAGCCTAGATCCTAGTCTCAGGGCGTATTCACACCTGGTTTGTTTGGAGCAGTTGTTCCGAAACAGGGAGTGTTTTACGTCAGAGATCGGTTTGTTTGGTCATATGTGAACACAACAATCGCACTCAGATGCAGAACAAAACAAGCAGACCGAGATCTCTTGAAGAGGTGGTCTCGGCTCGTTTCCAATCGAGCCCTGGAGCGGTTCGTTTGCAGTGAGAACGTAATCGTCACAGCAACCGACACACACTACACGCTGCTGGTCTTCAGTGGTTCTCAATGACCAGACGTGCTGATACAAGCTGAGTACAGTAACATTTTTTTAATGCAAATATTCTGGTTGTACTATTGTTGTCGCCTTGTCGGTGAGATCAGTATGTTATATCAACATTATTCCTGAGTCTCTGTGACATATTAGGATGATTTTACGACTATTTGCTTTAGATTTCTTACATATAGTTCCTTTAACTGCACGCCTTTCCATGTGTAGTGCTATGAAATATATCTTTAGTTTGTTTTCAAGAAAACATCAGTCGACATAGTCCACACTTGTGTTGATACTTTTTACAATGACTGTAGCACCATTAATATTATATAAATACGCCACACTGTCCTTAAAATCTACACACTGGATTCTTCTTAGGTCTTGTCTCGTTTTTTTGCCCTGTTAGTTTTAAGTGTCCACTGACACCAGTGCCATTAATATACAGCACTGGATGAAGAAACCACTGTTTAAAGTCTTTCCGACTTGGTCTATTAATACAACAAGTAAATCACACAGGCACTACTGGCATTTTAGAGCTCCCTGCATTCCTTGATTTACACACTAGCCAGAGCAAGTGCACACGGGATGTTCTCCCACTGTCTGGAAAATAATCGTAAATCATGTAAATCTCATGTAGGTGAACCTCAGAAACAGCTCGTAGAAATGAAAACATGTTGATAAGCAGAGCAATGGTCAGTAATATGGACAATATCAGATGAGTAATTTTGATCTAACAGATGTGGAAAGTCTGTCTCATGATATGTTAAGACCATAGACTGTAAAAAGAATGGACGTAGCGTCCGTGACGTCACCCATTGGTTTTGGTGAGTCTGTTTTATGCCGCTACTACGGGGGTTTGAACCGCGCCATGTTGGATTCTACTTGCCATATTTGGAGAGGTGCGGCCGTTGGCCGGCCGAGAGCCCGCCCACTGGCCTCGAAGCAGCGGTCTCCGGACCTGTCACTCAACGTTTTCGCGCCCTAATTGGCCAGAATTTTAAACCTAATAACAGTAAAACAGTAGAGTTTAAAAAAATTCACCCCCCTCAGAGTGTGTGCGGGGGTAGAAACTATCGGTTGAGACCAAAAAACGTAATGGTACCAGGCTTTGATCATGTTTATTGAGGATGTAAAGTCGGCTATTTTAACATGGGGGTTTATGGGGAATGCTCCCTTCTGGTACCAGCCCCCAGAGGAAGCCGGGGGGATTGCAGTGTTTTGAACGCGGAAGTGAGCTTCACTTCTCAGACCGACAACTGCCCCCTTGGTTAAGACATATACCTCTGTATTTGAGTAACAGTGACATTAAAGTGATATTGTCTGATAGAGTCGTCAATGAAACATCAGATGATAATATGATTATACATTTGCTGAAAGTAGTTTATTTGTCGTAATGTAGGCAAGGCTCAGAGTATAGGAAGCTCTCCTCTGCTTCCCTGCTGTTTTTGAACAGCCTCATATCAGCTACATATCTTCACATACATGAAACGTGACAGGAGCTAAGAGCTAAGAGCAGCTTCTTTTTGTCTAATGGGACAAATAACAGGAAACTATAATCAAATTGTTACCATTGACTACAGTTTGATGCGTGTGCTGTTGTTCTGTGAAAACAGAGGCTCAGTGGTCTAATGGGATGAGAGCATATTGTGCAAATTAGGTGCCTTGAGCTCACAGACCTGAAGGTCAACTCATAACCACATTTATCCTCCTGCTCTGCTCTTACAGCTGCCAGATTGTGGAGCACTTTAACAACAACTTGATGATTCTAAGTGGATTTTATATATGAAATCATGATTGTATTGAACACATTTCTGTCTCCTGAGAAGAATTGTATTTCGCTTAATGTGAAAGGTCATCCTTAAAAGAAATGAGCACAATCAGCCGTCTCTGAGATAAAGAATCGTGTTTTACTCCCTACTCCATTTTTTTTCTTTGGTACCCAAGTGAGGCACAGCAAAGATAATCAACTGTGAGGCATCCAGGTGAGTGTATACATTCATTACAGTTGATTATGAGTGTGCTATTTATCAGCATAAAAGTGTTGACTGTGTGTGTGTCAGTTTAGAGAGTGAAGGAGGTTTGACTGCTCTCTTGCCCCTGGGACAACTGCATTATTCAGTATAGAGATAAGAGGCTCCACACTTTCTGATAGTACTTAACCTCAGCATGCTCTCTCTCTCTCTCTCCAAACACACACACACACACACACACACACACACACACACACACACACACACACACACACACACACACACACACACACACACACACACACACACACACACACACAAACAAAGATATTCACGGACACACAAACACTCTATAGTGGCCATCTGATAGCCTGCTGAATAACCTTCAAAGGCAAAACACTGCATGAAGGGCAGAAGAACCCAGAGAGATTCACAATCTGTATATGCTTTCCTCTTAAGGCTTATCGCTATTCCGACAGTCAGTAATGGCAAGCTGAATAATATTTTTCAGGAAACACAGTGACGTGAGTGTTAGAAAGAGCAGAGGGTAGAGTTAAGGTGGACTGAAATGGTACATATTTGATAATCTTGTGCATCATTTTAACTCGCGCTGCACATTTTAATCTGCCTTTTGATCGACTGGCTGCAACTTTACTGGCCTATCTCAGCTGGGAGCCACATGAGTCATGCATGGAAAACAGGCAAGAGGTGGAATCGCTTGATGCAGATGCAACTGTGTTACACAGGCAGTGTGTGCACTCTCACTCTCGCAATTTTAACCCGCGTTGCTTGCCGAGTCGTTTGGCGCAGGTCGGGACATCTTTCCCACTGCCACCAAAAGCCCATTGTTAACAGGTTTTTGGCAAAGGGAAGGGGTATACATGGGGGGTATGATATTATCATCCTTTGGCACAACCATCGGTGAAATTTAGGGAGATTACTCAGTCTTTAGGATGGCTGTAACAGTAGTGCAAGTGCAAGTATAAATGTGTGCTACTTGTATATTTTTTGTGACTTTATGTATCTCTTTGGTGCATTATCTACCAAATCACTGTCTATGGTAGACTACAACGAGCAAATAAACAACACAACAAACACCATTTGTTCAGGAATGCGACCCAAGGCAACACCGTGACTTTTGATGGGTCAGACTGTGTGTAATTGCAGGTCCATTGGAAGGTCAACTAGCTTTTCTGTCCCCAAGGCTTCCTTAAGGTCAGATAAGCCTCACCTCATTAACAGGCTTACACACGCACACACAAACACACACACACACACGCATGGGGCCAAACCTTTCTTAGCAGCTCTGATGAGCATCATTAGGCCCAATCAAAGCAAGTGATTACCCTCGATCTGATGCCACAGAGTAAGACAGAGGGAGACTTTAAAGGATTACTTGTACATGAATAGTATTAACGAGCACAACAAATCACAAAAAAAACAAAACAGCAAATAATAACTGGAAAACCTTTATGAGATACATGTCCCCTGCCTAGCGATACAACATGCTGGTCTGCTCACAGCTGTGCTTTACAACATTGTGACAGAAAATGACTCGTCTCCAACTGGTCTCCCTGCATGTAGCAGCTCAGCTGTATACCAGTGCAGGGCACTCGCCAAACAAAACATGCTGTCACCGCTGCAAAGTGTACACCTAACGAATGTCAGACAACCATCCGACATTTATATGGGCTACATTAGAGATAAAAGATAAAAGCGACAACATAATGACACAGTATTACTCTACAGTAAATAAAAGCTGATCTGTTACCATTTATTTCCAGATATATCTGCTGTTGTTGTTTTTCTTAAATTATCATTATTAAGGATTTCCTAGCCTCAAAATTTCAAGTAAGCTATCATTTTCACCATTCACTTCAGAATGATATAGTGTTTGGGCTTTAGAGGCCATTGTTCATACCATCCTCATAGATCCCCTTTTTGTTTTACCCCGTTAATCTTTTGGTTCTAATAATTTGAAGCTGGGTTGGCACCAGTTGCGTTTCTACTTTTTCTTAATGTTCTGCTTTATACATTAAGTTTGTCTGCAATGGGAGTCTGGCAGTCCCCAGAACCACAAGGTGAAAGCTTCATGTCTGTGCCTGAAGCACTCTGGAGGTCAAAGTTGGAGGTGTGTACACTGGAGCACTTGGAGGGCAAATCTATGAGGCTACATGAAGAACTTTGTGCTTCTGTAAACATTTGGCCACAGTAAGAACTTTAAAATATGCAAGGGGCTCACAAATATCTTAATTTCCAGGTCCTTTGTCATTTACCATGCTACAGAGGCCAGAACAGCTAATCTGTATTGGTTAGGGGTGTAACGGTACACAAAAGTCACGGTTCGGTACGTACCTCGGTTCAGGGGTCACGGTTCGGTACGGTTTCGGTACAACAGACACTATTGGATTTGAAACTAAAATCTGTCTTGTGTTATAAAAGTAAAAAAAAAAAAAATAGAATATAAAATTTAAAAAGTGCGTTATCATGCCATTCATTAATTCTAGAGGAAAAAAACTTGACAACTGACAACTATTATTTAAACAAACAAACAAGAAACTACATCAATGTTGGTTTACACAGTTAATTTAGACTAGATTCCAGTTGCTTTGGTGATGGTTTCTGGTCCTGTCTGTGTTCATGTCAAGAGGCTTAAAAGCAGCGGGATACGTTGTTACACACAATTGTCTTTTTCCTTGCATCAGTGATTGACATGTGGAGGGGGCGCGCGGGGGGGGGGTGAACATGCGCTAACGAGTTTGATGCGTTTCTAGCGACGCAGCGCGCATCCGTGAAACATCGCCGACGGACTTTGTCCGGTGGACCGGTCGCGAGCTGCTTTCTATGGTCACGAGCCGTCGCCACCGCCGTCGCCGTTGTGTTTCATTGAGAAGCCACGGTGACATAAATGAAGCAGGCAGCTAGACAGCTCTCCTCCTCTAACTTCACTCTCTCATCACTTCTCTTCTTCCTCTGTTATGACGGTTGCAGGCAGCTTCGAGGCTCATTACCGCCACCTGGGTTGGAGTGAGGACTGACTTTTTTTTTTAAAATATTCATTCAGACGTATTCGTCGTGTGACTGTGTGCACCGAACCGTGACCCCCGTACCGTGACGGCACGGGACGAATACATATACCGTTACACCCCTAGTATTGGTTCAATCAACTCTAGGTAGTAGTACAGTAGGCTGAGCACAGATGAGAGGATTCACAGTCAGAAAGTAAGAAGAGAGCCACTAATTTCACTTGCAACCAAATTTTAACGGCAGTGTATGTCTGAAGACACATACATTAAAAAAAAAAAAAAAATCTAATACAGCAGCTGCAGTGAAAAAGCTTGAGCTGGCTTAGGGAAAAGATAATAAGTAATGTGAAGTTTATGTGATATGTGTATTCCTGTCAAACATCTATATATCAATATATTCTATACATCAACAATGTTCATGCATTTTAATTTGATATTGACTTATTCAGCTGTAATCCACGTAGCAGAAACTTCAAATCAAACATATTACAGACTGGTAAGACAAGCTTATACTTTGCAACATTAGGCTTAGGTTTAATTTCTGAGTAATTCGGATACGTTTCCCATTTATCTTTTTTGCAAGAGACTATAATGTTGTCATGTTGAACCCTGAAGTGCTGCAACTGAACTACACAGCTGGTATATGACTGTCTGGTTGTCTGTTACTCGTAGTGTCCAGGGATATGATAACGTTTTTCAATGAGCCAGTCAGGGAGCATACGTGGGACTGTCTGTTAGATGATTGGCTGTTCATGAGTCACTCTTAGTATGCTCCATTGTCAAGGGACGTGACAGGCTGTTTATGAGCTGGAGTGCATCCCAAACCCCCTCCCAAAAAGTCCTTGGATCAATAGGAATTGCACAAGTCTTTCAAGCTGACATCGCTGAAAAGCGAGGCGTTTGCATCCCTGCATGTTTGATTTTCCAAAAGCATTTGTAGGTCAAATGGTGGCCGTGGTACAATAATAAAATGTGTAAAACGGCTTAGAGCTGTTGATGTGTTTGTTTTACATGGTTTTGCGTGCCTATCTAAGGCAAAGGTGGGGCGCCTGGATGATTTTGGGTGCCGCCTTGGTTGAAGGATGTACAGTGTGAAAGGGGTTGTTCAGATGTAGCATCTTTTGCACGCACAAACCCATTACTTTAAATGTAGATGTGCATTAAGGGCACTCACAACCAATAGTGACGCCATAGTGGTGCGCATTCGGTGCGATGTGCCTGTTTTTTGTGCATGTGCTCACAGAGATGGAAAATATAATTTTTTTGACTGCCGTATTCTAT
Source organism: Trachurus japonicus (assembly GCF_045865225.1). Classification (NCBI taxonomy): domain Eukaryota; kingdom Metazoa; phylum Chordata; class Actinopteri; order Carangiformes; family Carangidae; genus Trachurus; species Trachurus japonicus. The sequence continues at coordinate 14,205,381 of NC_140907.1, forward strand.
GATAATATTTACTCTATACAGAGGGACAGGGAGGGAGTATCTTTATAGCTGAGAATATGACTGTCAGATATTGTCTCCCCTCTTTTAAATACAAAATCAAGGAAGTGGGATCCCCCTTTCATATTTAATAGAAGGGGACAATATCTGACAGTAATATTCTTAGCTAGAGACAGATTTTCTCTAAACTTTTTTTTCCCGTGGATGCAATGAAGCCACACTTTTAAATAAACATGATCAGCTATTACAAAGGCAGAGAAAACTACTGCATAATATTATTAACAGCTCATAGACAGTCAGTACGTTTACATGATACTTGAAAAAAACGAATTATTGCCTTAATCCGAATATAATTGGACGAATCCGACCCAGACTGGCGCGTCTGGTCGGCAACTGCAGTTGAGAATTTATTATTAAGCTTACTAAGTTGTTTATATTCAGTTTTTTACGAGGTGACAGAAAAGTCAACAGGACAGGGGGTCGTATTAACCCGCTGAAACGACGGGTGACGCCGCATGAGGGGGCGGACCCCGTCAGACAGTTATTCGATTTTCTCAGTTGCATGTATATTGAGACAAGGACAGAAGTCCGACTAGACGTTAAAATCGAATTTTGAGCATAGGTCGATTAAGCTCTGCATGTAAACGTACTGAGTAACTATTGCCACACCCACTGTAAGACACCAGGCCCTGCTAGCTTAATCACATGCAAATTACTTAATTAACATGTTGTGATTGAACTCTTTCGTGTGAAACAGGTGATTAGCTTAAGTAAGGTGTGACATCTCAATGACACAGAGCATCTTGGAGGCACCAGGCTGAAATCCCTGCTGTCCTCACTCTGAGCTAATGTGCTCGAGTCACAGACAAATTATTGATGATTACTTGATTAATGTACACGTACGCCCAACTCGGGACTGAGATATATATACATATTATATACGGGACTAATACAGGGCTCTCCTACCTACGCCCTATCTCATTTGTAATGATTAATCACACTTGGAGGGAATGTGGGTAATTACCTTTGAAAATATTCATTTGCAAGGTCACAGGGTGTTCGCTATATATAAAAGCATTAAACATAAAGGCTAATATATACAGTTCTTGACCCAATGAGAAAGGGCTATATAAGCTAATGTAATAAGCTGCACAAGGTTTTATGGTTTGAGGGAATTAGACAGACAACCACACAGAAATGTACTGAGACAGGAAAACTGAAAAAATCTTTGAACTAAAGAGACATGAAGATTAGGTATGAGAAAAGATGTGAGTGATCTAAAAAAAAAAAAAAATTAATTGTCACCCACTGACACTTTTTCCTTTTTTATCCTCCAGTTATCATTCTGTGTGTCAGCTTTTCCAGACTAGGAGCATCAGAGGAAAAATCAAAATTCACACCACAACTAAAGTACAACATTGACTCATGGTATCTTGAAGCTTTTGTGTGAACTGGAAAAAACACACGTCTTCTGGGAGGCTGTGGCATTATGGTTTCATCTTATCATTAGATACAAGGTGAAGGCGGAAAAGGAACTGGAGATGTTCCCTCTACATACATTTAATGTGTGGTTCACACCAACCCTGCACTGCACATGCATGAACAAAGTGGACGACGACAAAGTCTGAATAAATGAATAGTTCTGACAGTTATTCCTGAATTCGAATCGAGACCAGGAAAAAAATTTATTGACTGATTAAAGTTCATTGCTGGGACACAGAGAGCAGCACCACTCATGGCTGGAGTTAAGACAGGCACAGTGACTAACGTGACAACTGCATTTTGATCAGTGGGAAAGACGTCAGTGCACAGTGTCTGTGATTGTGGTAGACATATTTGATGACAGTGATGCTCCTGCATTAGTGCAAAGTACAAGGAAGAGGATACTTTACTTTCACAAACACCTGGAGGATGATCTGATATGTTATTGATGGTTAAAGGTCAAAGGTCAAGGTTACCGTGCTTGATTTTGGCCTTGTGAAGGCAATTCCTCAGGAACTGACAAATGACAAAACTGCATAAAACCCACTGTTTGCTCTACATTTCAGGGAGCATGCACTGTTTGTTGCCCTCTAGTCAGTGATGGGTATTTTACATAGGGGGCCACCTTAGAAACTTACTGTAGATTGTTTCAGGGGCCACACAAATGTTTGCCACCCTGTACCTTACTATTACCACTGTGCAATTGCTTTTATTCTTCAGCCTTTACTTGCTCCTTTTGTAGAGAAGACAACAACACCTGCGTGATCCTCACCTTCTCATCTTCTGACAATCTTTTTTGTCTTTCTCGACATGCTTGATCTCAAACTGATGCCTCAAGTTGTCGTCTTTCAACACAGTTACATGTTCTTTGTAAACTAAGCATACAATTTACAACAGGCCTCTTGCAGACCATGGCTTTAAAATTTAAAAGCTCTTCAAGCTTTTTAGAGCTCATCTGTAACAGCAGGTGACAATGAAAATGCCCACGCAGCCTGCTCTGGACATGTATCAGTCATCTGAGGCTCAGCAACCTCAAATATCACTCAGTCTGACCTATCCACACTAGTGGCCCATAAGGTTATAATTTTTAATAGACACTGGAAAACAGAATGGTTAGATGAAGTAACAACAGTTAATAAAATCAATCAATCAATAAAACCAAGGTCTGCTTTCTTGTGGTGTATTTCTCTTTTAGTTTAGTTTCTGGTGTTAGTCAGCCTAGTTATAACAGGCTGGTGTGTCCAGCATGCCGAAGGGACGGCTGATTCAGAGGACAGTGATGGCCGTAGCAGACATCAGATTCAGTCCATCTTTTCACTGGAATCCGAGCAGGAGTGGGAGGCTGTTGATTGAGGGTAAAGGTGAGTGGATGTTGCAGCTTGGAGAAAAAGCTGAGTGAAGAATAATTGGGGTTGTTACTGAGCTGCTGCTGCCAACCATCTAACAACCTTGACTTTCTTTTGCTTCTCCCATCTTCATAAAAAGGAGCAGCTGTTCATGAAAAACTAATTTCTGTTCAAATTATTCTTTACTTTATCAGCTGATCCCTGAAGTTATCCTTATTCATCATCTGGAGAGCTTGAATTTTCTGTGTGAAATTGTATGGTGATTTCACTAAAATTGTTTTGCACTTTGGCAAATTGGCAGCATCAGAAGTATGTCAAATTAGACATAAGCAGTTCCTGTTTGCAGCGCTCATGGATGTACAGAGAACAGTTCATACACTTCTTTTACTTTGATTATTTTCATAAAGACATTTTTTCAAAGTTGATTTTTGGATGTTTGTTGAATAGACATCAGAAATAATTGTATCCTTGGGAAGCCAATCTTTTTTTTTTCACTGAATCTGAAAATATGTGAATCACGCCTGAGCGTTTAGACTTGACTGAGTTGGGACTCCAAGAAGAAGTGTGATTTCAACACAAAATTGTAGCAATCAGGCTCTAAGGGTTTTTTAAAGTACCATAATTGCCTCCATGAGCTGTATGTCACAGCTACTGCTGCAGCTCAAACTGCTGACTGTGTTGATATGTGAGCCAAATCAGCTGCCAAACTACAATAATTAGTTTCCTGGTGTTTTTTAGACCACTGACAGATACAAGATGCTTTCACCTCACAGAATCTCTGAATCATTTTCAGTACCTCTCATCCAGGTGATGAAAGACTGAAATATGCAGGTCAACATGACGCTGTCCTACATCTTTATTCCTTGGCTCAATTTGTTGATGGTATTTATTTACTGATATTTTCAGTAGGTGGATATAGGCACACATAGCCTCTGTTTTCTCCACTCTGCTCCATTTTCTTTTGTGCTCTCCCACCCTCTATTCTGTCCTGCTCTGGTAGCCCTGCTCCTGTTAATCACTTCATAGTACACACACATGCACACACACACACGGGGCCCATGAAGGGGAGTAATGAAGCTGGCTAAATGTTTTCAACCAGGCTCTCCATCATGTCACTATGCCGACCTTGGCTGAAACGGACAGGTCAGCCTCCTGGAGACTGACTTAGGCTGAACATAAGGGGGCTGAAGAGGCTGATTGTCCATGTGTGTGTACTTGCTGTGTGTGACGCCAAAAAGACATTTAAGGAGCGCAAGGAAGTGAAAGGTGTGTGCATCTGTGAAAAGAAGATAAAGTGACCCTATTTGTGTGTCTACTTTAGCTGAAAAGAAAATAGAGAAAACAGAGAGGGAAAAAGCTCAGAGAGAGGGAGAATAAAATGCCAAATAAAGAGGAAGTTAGAGATATTGAAACAGTCTTGGATGATGGAAAACAGAAGACAATAAGATGACAATAAGATGACAACAATGACAAGACAAGGAGAAGAGATTTTAAAAAAAATCAAAACCCTGGGGTGTGTTTGCAGTGAGCTCTCTCAGAACGAGGGTATACAACAGATATTCAAATGTCTCCTTGCTGCCAAACATGTCATAAACAAACCTCTTGGGTCTGCCGGTGATGGCATGATGACAAAACTGAAGAATTTCTCACAGGAGGTCCTTGGTGAGACCCTATTTATACCTGCTACGTACACAACCTTGAAGCACTATCTTAATTTTCAAACCAATAAGACCTTTGCACTTTTGTATAGATTACATCTATCTGTTCTGCTGTAGATCCCTCTTGTACCTCCACCTTATATACAGTCATGCACTAAAACCTTTTTAGCAGGTGTGTTTTACATTCAGTGCACATGTGCACACAAACCCCTCTCACTTTATTTAGTAAGTTTTATAGGGTATATTTATTATGTTGTTTGTTTGAGTTGTTTTAATGGGGTCCAAGACTCAGACGCCTGTACTCATATTTACGACTGCTTTAGCCCTAATGTGAAGAAATAAACTTCCCTTGCCTCCAGCTTCTATCTATAAAAAAATACATCAAAAGCATCAATTCAACAGTATTACTAATGGTAAAATAATGTGTCTTTTTTCACCTCCAAGCATGTATATTATTACTCTAAATCATGTTTGAGTGTTTGTACAATTAGTCTATTCCAACTCAGATAACTTAGATTGCTTTCCAGGTTATTCTATGCATTGTTACATTTTTTACTCTTTCCCAAGATAATATATATACTGTATGTGACCAATGTTGGCTGGCCTGCCCTGAACGACGATGCTAACCGGTTTGCCATCAATGACCACTTGGTAAGTGGGTTTAACACGTCTTTTCTTAATGGGCGAGTGAGTTTAACTTCAGTACCGCTAACCGCCACACATCATCATTTCTCCTGGTACCTTGTGACTGTGGCTATACCTTCGGACCTCCGTTACATATATATACACACAGTATATACACAGTATACTATATATATATATATACACACACACACACACACATATATATATATATATATATATATATATATATATATATATATATACACACACACAAATATAATATATTCTATTAATTAATGCCATACAATGTGACTGTCTAGTTTTATATTAAAATTCCATTTTGTTGCTTGATCCTCTACCTAAAGAAAGACTGTTTCTCAATATGCAGAGGGCTTAACATCCACCAAACACCAAATACCAATAAAGCCTTTACACCAGCAACAGCTCCAGCCTGAAGCCTAAATAAATTTCCCTTGATAGCCTCTGTCTCTCTCTGAACCAATATACCGCCATCACTTTAAAGTTTCACTTCTTTCTTCCACTTTGTGTTTATGTTTGGACACATTTAAAAAGAAGGAACTGCAGCCAGTATCAAATGTGATTTGATTTCTAAAGGGAGTATACACTCACTGGACGCTTTATTAGGAACACCTGCTTCATCTAATCTAATTATCCAATCAGATGGTCATGTTGCAGCAGTGCAATGCATGAGACCATGCAGATGCAGCTCAAGGGCTTCATTTAATGTGCAAACCAAACATCAGAGTAGGCTGGGTGGGGGTTGATGTGACCTTGGTGAATTTGACTGTGGCATGATTGCTCGTGCCAGACGGGCTGATTTGAGGATATCTGAACCTCCTGGGATTTTCACACACAACAATCTCTTGCAAAGCAGTGCAGAGCAGAGGGAGACTCCACCCAGCATTAGTATGGTATTCTTAATAAAGTGCTGATATACGCACCATTTCAGTGTATTAACTGGCACTGTATCCTTGAGCCACAATCTAGATTGGAAGAAGGTTAGGAGGAGAATTGCAGTCGAGAGGGTAGCTGGAGTATTTATTGTGGGACAGGTCATACAGAGCCTTCACTGGAAGGACATGTTTCATAGAGGAATAAACTGTAATGACTTTGTCCTCTGAGGGGTGACCAAGATGTGTTTATAAGCCTGTGTGTTGTGGGTGTGTGTTTGGCAAACACAGCACAAGACTTTTTCTCAGGATGCACACACTGCAAAGACAAACCATGCAGTAGGAACAGAGGACCTTGGCTGCCCTTCAAAACTACTCAAACTACACATATTTAAATTGCTATTTAAATATACTGTATACGCAGAATAGCAGTACTGGAAATGCAGCTTATTATCAGAATTACAGAAACTAACTAACTGATAAAGAGTGTAACAGCCTTTTAATTTTAACCACAATAGTTTCCCAACTTTATCCAAGTGTTGCCCAATGCTGACTGTACCTGAACTGCACATCATTTTCCATTACTATACACTTCACAATATTAACCATATGCAGATATTGGCATTGAAATCTGCATTGGAATTTTTTTCTGTTATCCGAAGGTTTTCTAGTATTTAAATTCAGGTTTTATTTCTAAAAAGTTTTGTCTTCATTAAAGGACACTTGAAATCCTGTTTCACTAGCAGTTGAATGTCTCACTTATATCTAGTAACCTTATCACTGTCGGGTGTGGTTACACGTGCAACAGAACATTTCTGTCCACGCTTAAAGGAGAATTCCGGTCAGCTCTAGGTCCCCGAGTGCGACCATAGGAAAATATCTGAGAAAAATATGTGCAGACCATAGACTGTATAAAGCATGGACATATAGCACCCGTGACGTCACCCATTGGTTTGGGGGAGTTTGTTTTGTGATCCTACTATGGGCATTTGAACTGTGCCATCTTGGATTTTATTTGGAGTGTACTTTCCATATTTGGAGGAGATGCGGTCGAGATGCGGCTGAAAACCCGCCCACTGAACTCGAAACAACCAGCTAACTGCCGGTATCTGTCTGTGAACCTGTCACTCAACGTAGCAACGCCCCAATTTATGTAAGAATTTTAAGCCTAAACAACACTAAAACGGTTGTGGTACACCACAAACTCTTGAACTCTACATTATCCCTTACAGTATGTAGAGTGTGTCTTATCTACAGTACTTGATCATCAAGACACATGTTATTTGTTTATTTATCGAGTACAATAATAAGAAAGGACCTTGTAAATGTAATTCACGTTTAACTTAAAAGACTTAAATAAATAGGGAGCTATGTAACATTTAACATTAGGAGAAAATCTTTTTTTCATGATAACAAGACAGGATATTTCACTTTTGAGTCAATGGGAATAAGAATACAGTGCAGTAAGCCTTTAAGTAAGGCGCCTGTGATAAACATCTGCTTTCATGTCATTCCCTGTTGTAGTTTTCCTTAGAATAACTTCAGACGGCATTTTGCCGTTGGCCGATCTGACCCCTGTTGTCCTTGAATTACATCATGACACATCTCTTACCTCTAATGGCTAAGCTGATAGTGAGTGTCATCCTGCTTACAAAACACACTGTTAGTTCAACTTAGATTCATGCTGCCTGCACGGGGTGTTTGAAGTCCACAGTAGAGACAGTTACTGCATATAAATAGGGAAGAATTGGGTGTGTAGTACAGTAAATAAGGCAGAGAAGAAACTGAAGTCTTCTTACTCTTATTTGATATGACATGAAATGCTTTGTGCTGCTGGATAAATGTGTGGTTAACTCTTTCGCGACCTGTGACGAGTTTTCTTGTCACTGCATGCCTGAACATTGGCAACCTTTGACGATCGTATTATTATTATTTATTTTACAGATTATGATAATAGACACTCTCAAGTACCTTGTGTGTGAATATGGTAGTCCTCTAATACGTAAAACTGATTTAAACTACAATAAAAACAAAAAAAGTTAATCCACTCTTTTTGTGAGACTTATTGTCACTATCCACGGCGCGACAGATAGACGGCCTGTTGCAAGTTGGTCCTAAAGATGGTGCTGCGACTGCTGTGTGATGTCACATGAGATCTGTGAATAACTTAATTTTTTTCCTTATGTTCTACACCTCCTTGATATAGGTCTTTCTTTTTAAGCTGCATATTATCACATAACATTATTATTGACAAATGGAGGAGCAATTAACTTATTAATTCCACAGTTGGCTATTAAAATATATTTTCAATAAAAATAACTGTCTGCCTGTAAATGAGGCTGATGATAGTAGTGACACAGAAACAAAACACAACAATGAAAGTTCACATTATGTGATTAGACGATCAGATGTAGCCAAACATCACCAACCACTGACCAGGCAAATTAATAATTTTTGCCTTTACTGTTTTTTCAACCTCATCTCAACAAATAAATTTAGCTTTATTTACCTGGCTAATTGTTGGACGTCCATCCTGAACAATCCTTTATGAAGTCAGCAGGCCACAGGTTTATGAAATCTGTTGCCTCAAGCAAAAAGCTGTTAACTGTCCCCTTTAAAAGACTAACATTTAATTCCATAGTGGATGGACGTGTTGGCTCAACTGTACCAACAAAGATAGAAAACGAGAAGGGGATAATCAGGGAGGAGGCCCCCAGAGATTCCCTGCATGTCAGAACTTAACTGGACTAGTCCATCTCCCTTGAAGTCTGCAACCTCCCAGTAACATTTAGGACCTCATTGGGTGTCCTGTGTCCCCCAGACATTTACTGAGAATGAGTACAAAGAGGAAAAAATAAATTCACACTGGAGGAGCAGATGGCCAGTACCATGTTAGTTTTATTTGTGCCAAAGAGGAAAAGGGAAAAGAAAGGGGATGATAAATACCATGGAGGCTACAGGGATGATATTGACTGTCTCTTTTCCTCATTGAACCAAACCACAGCTGAGCTCCAGAAAACCTCTCTCATCTTTTTGCTTTAATATCACACTATACTTCAATTAATGTTACATACTAAAAAAAGCAAAAATCATTTGAAAAGTGTCGCAAGAGACGCAGAACCCCAACACCATGTCCTTATCATGTGGGTGATGATGTATCTCCATTTTCAAAGCCTAAAATAAATCTGGTTGTCCTGTTGGTTCAATGTCAATAAAGCATTAAGGTCGTCTCAACATCACTACCATGTAGGACACTGAAGGACTGAACACATTCACTGTAGATAAGATTTTCTTGGTCGACCATTAGTCGAATAATCATCGCAGATAATGATATATATCAGGGGGGTCCCAGCTCTCATCTCTGTGCAACGTGACACAAACGCGCCCCCTGACCCATAATCTCTTGTTTATGACAGATAAAACTACACAAATATACACATTGTAACATCGTACAGTATATGATATATAATGTTAACTACCGCTCTTTTGATTGCTTTCTCGCCAGCTTCCTTGTAAACAAATGCACATGGCCAGCCCAGGAGGAGGGTTAGCAAAACAGCGGAAAAGCAACCAAACTTACGTTTTTCCTCTTTAACCAAAACCATGATCTTTCTTTAATACTTGACCAAAGTGCTGTTGTTTGTCTCATCGGGTATGACAGTATATCTATAAATTGTAGGATGTCTGTAAACCTTCTCAGAACTGTGATGTATGCTGCACCTGTCTTCTCTTGTCATTTCCACTCATTGGCAGCCCTCTGTGTCTTCTCCTCCTGTTGGGTTACTGGGCCAGATCAGAGTAATGAAAAAGAGAATGAATTCCGACACTGATCAAATCCCCCGCTGCTCTAAACAAAAACTGTACTAAACTGCATAAAATCCCATTACTCTGGTGAAGCAGTCCAATGAGGTTCATTAGGATATCTTTCAAAAACTAGGGGAAAAAAGTGAACACAGATGCCATCACTGGGGTACAGTATAGTGGGGTTCAAAAGTCTCCATCGTTGCATTTTAGTATTATTATTTTGTTTACACTTCAGTTATTGTTTTGGTTGATTTAGTGACCGTTCTTAAAGTTTTGATTCATTTAAAGTATAGCCTATTCTTCCTCAATTTCATTCTTGTTTTCCTTTTTTCAATTATGCTATTTGATTCTCTTTATATATTTTCCCTTTACTTTCATCTTTGCTCTATGGTTTTTTACTTCAATCACATTTGTACCAAGACTGATTGTCTGTGATGGTCAAGTCTACTGTGTGCACACATGCATTTAATAATGTTTTAACCCTTTGCCCACATTCTAATGAGCCTAATGAAGTCTAGACTGAAGCATGCTGCTTTTGATCAGCGTTGATAAAACATCCATATTTACACCATCCACTTGGAGGTTTTTTTCTCCTTATTATATGTGAAAGGCAGCTCGTTAATTGGGAGGGGTCATTCGGTCTCCTTGGCTGCATCATCCCCCTGGCCTAGCAAAAATACATGCACCATTTAGCACGGCAGTAGACCTCCTCCTGGTTTCTGGCCAGCCACACTGTGGGATCATTTCCATCATCTGTGCCCATGGCTGGGTCTGGTGGTACAGGCCTCTACTGAAGCCCTGGAGCTGTTATCTTCAAGTAAGACTGTCTCTGCCAACTGTATGATTATGAACATCAAAGTCTACACAACTATGAATGTACATGTGTATATCTGGTTGTGAGACAGAGTAAAAAAGTGTAGGCTATAGTATCGGGGCGCTTTGTTCTGTGTATGTGATTCTACTTTGTGTGTTCCCTGCAGACTTAAATTCTCCAGAGGAGTGTGTTGTATGTGTAAATGTGTGTGTGCATGTGCGATCAGAGTTTGAAGGCTGGGCAGTGAATCTGGGTATGCTACTGACTTAATCAGTGGGCTGTGTCCTGCAGAGAGCCTCACTGAACATCAGAGGCAGTTGCTGTGGTGATCTGTCACCATGGGGACAGGTCTGTGCTGTGGGGTTCTGCAATAAAATGAATCTCTACCCCTGCACCCCAAGCCCCCACCCCCACTCCCCTCTCTTTGCCCTTCTGTGATTATTAGTCTCTCTCTTTTTCTTTCTCTGGAGTTTTGTAATAAAATGAATCTCTCTCTTCAGGATATGGGTCAGTCCCCCCTCACACCCCCTACCCCTCTCTGTGCTGAGATGGACTGCTCCATCACTGTCACAAGGTTCCCAGATTGGGTGCCAAAGCCACTAATAAAGACAAGAAACACATTTCACTGCCCCATAAATACCTCTTCTCACTCTGGCCTTTGTAAATGGATGTGTGGCTATCTGCAGCTATGTATGGTATATATATAGCACATTCATTCACCCCTTTACTTATTTGACTTCCTCTTGTGTTACAGCTTTAAAGTTTAAATTCATTTCTTCTCTCATCATTTCTAGGGTGATTATCAACTCCGAAGTACCAAGGTAAGGTTTATTTACACACAATGAAACACACTTATTTCTATACATGCCTTTACTTACTGTCAGAGTCGCCCCTCCCTATACACACAGAACACACGCTGGGGCCCCACGATCCATTGGGGGGCCCCACTTTGCGCAGGGGACGCATTCTCCATAAATGTGCAAAGGATGCACATTGCGGCCTTGAGGAGTGCGTAGAGCACCAAGTCAGCCCAAGGCAGGAGAGAAAAAAAGGAGACAAGTAATCTGACACCACATGCACTGGCGCAATGATTAACAGCGAGCAGCATCTGACACCAAACAACGTTTGCCAAAGCAAGTCTGAGCTTTTCTTTCTCTCACACTCACATACAGTGACCTGAGAGATGCAGATGCGTTGACGGGGACACACCGGACACGGAAGCGTCGCGAATAGCCGTAAAGCGGAGCCAGTTTCCCTTTGGCGCCCATGTTAGCCGATTGTGTCGTTCACACCAGAAGGGCCGCAGTGCGCACCTCCGTGCCAGGCTCGCACCCTGCAGCGATCGTTTCGGCGTCATGCTCTGTCAACTTTCAAAATTAAAACAATTTTCAAAATAAAACTCTGCAATTGATGTGTGTGCGTTTGTAGCCTTTGTGTTTATTTAATCTAAACAAAGCGCGAGAGAGATGAACACACACATAGACAAAGGCTACACATTCACAACACACACACAGCTCTTTTTTCTCTCCTCTCGTCTTCTGCACCGCGATTACGGACCACAGCTGTCAATACGGTAGTTATACAATGATTTTGTAACTATTATATATTTGGGATTGGGTGTAGTCTGCCACGATAAATCTATTACTGTCACTCATAGCAATTCTAAATATGCAGTAAAATGATACTGTTAGACAGGTAACTATTACTCCTCCACTTAAAGCAGATATCAGTGGCACGGCCGTTTCGGCTAATGCTGTGTTCAAGGCAGGCTTTTGAAACCGTAAGTTACAGCTTCAAGTCACAACTACGACTTGGTAGCGTTCCAGGTAACCCGTAGCTTGTGTTTTTACCGTCCTGTTGTCTGTGAAAGTTCCCTATAACGGCCACTCGTAACTTCCGACCCGTGAACTCGTACCAGATCGAACTGGTATGACTTCACAGGAAGGAAAAACACAAAGTACGAGTTTCCTTGAACGCACCATGAGTTAGCAGCCCCCGCCCTTGTCAGGCATCAATTGGTCCTCGTGCTACGTCACCACATTCACGCGCATCCCTTGGCTGCACACACAGCCCTTCATGCCGTTCTCTCCCCTCATTGGATAACACTTGTATCCCACAAGGAAAATTTTCTCCTCGGGTTACAGCAGAGCAGAGTGACGGAGAGACTCGTGTTTAGGCTGAAATACTTCATGTAAGTGATTGCTGACGGAAAATAGGACTATTTAGGACTTATATTAACAAAAACATTCCACTGATATCTGCTTTAAGATAACTTATGAAGTAGACTGCCAAAGAAAAAAACTGCATACTGTAATCTACAGCTACCTCACAAAAACAACAATACTGAGTAACTGCATGTTTTGTTATTGAAGCTCCACGTTGAAAACACTGGCCTCAACACCAGACTCTGGCTCTGACCTCTCCATCGGACCTTAATTGCAGGTCAAGAGGGTTTTGACTAGACAAATTACAAGTCAACCTCTATTTACTTGATTAGTTCCTCCTTCTTGGGCAGAGTGCCACTTGGCTCTCAGAGGGTCCTGCTGCCACGATCCAAGTGATTAAAGGAAATTGAGTTTGGGAGATGAGGTCACTCTTGAACAAGTACAGTTTGATCAGAAAACCAATATGTGATCGCTAATTATCATGCTGTTTGTCCATCAGCGCAGACACAAGTACTCAAGTAACACTTTTGTCTGATTGGACGTCTGTGGGATGACAGGTTGTTACATTTAGTCGTTATAACAATGTTTATGTTTATCTTGTAATAGAAATACCAACATAATTGTGTTTTTGAGTAGTGGCAGTAAAATAGACAAAACAATGGTGTTGCTAAATCGCCTGTGACAGAGCTGCCAGCATTTTTGAAAGGTTTTCAAGCTTAAAAATACAACTTTGTAGATACACAGTTTATCAAGCATAGCTAAAATATACAGTAGTCTGACACCTCTTTAGTCTGCGTCTGTCTCTGACATTGTTAGTAAATGCCTTGAGGCCATAATTAGAATGCAGGCCTTGTCACAGTTGGGCATAAATGGTGCTATACACCAGTTATGTATCAGGGCTCTAACACTCGCACACGGACATGTTCTGTTGTTCTGGTTGATTATGCCTCTCCTCAGATTGAAGTTTGATGGAGCAACACTGGGAGTTTACTGAGGTCACTAGACTCCATTTACCTAAAAGCACCATAAAGGTGTAAATTACCCTGCCCTAAGAGGTCCAATAAAGCGAACAGGAGAGTCAAAGAGCCATCAATCAGGCAGTCTGTACACACCAAAACAATTTGGAGGAGAGGTCTAATCAACATTGTGCAGCTTGTGAAGTTATCCCTGTTGGCAGATCGTTGATGATGGTATTTATAGCATCCTGGGCTGCCATTTTGAAAAGAGTGATTTTGATAATGTCAGTAGTTTTTCTCTTGTGATTCGAGAACATTTGTGACAGGACAGATTGGTCTGACAGTGGAGATATACAGTATGTGCCTGTCTCCTTCAAAGAAGCTGGAGATGCATCAGTTTTTGGTAGTTTTCAAGAATCTTCTTCACAGCAGTAGTGAGGATAAACTGAGCCAGAGTAAGACATAGACATGGCTAAGTGGGAGTAGATACGTTATCACAGCACAGACAAAATTGTAGGCTATAGTATTGTTTCACTATAATTAAGTGTCATCAAAAATATTACAATCCAAAGTCCAAGGTCTAAAGTGTGTGGTGCAAATGAATTCAGAGCATGTCCATGTTTTATTTACCATTTTTATAGCAAAAAAAAAAAAACACAAAAAAAACCCAGCACAAAATTTGAAATATTTCATTCTATAAGATGAGGTATGTGAATATATCCTCAGTTGTATGTGATGAATGGAAAACACTGTGGCAGATTTACCAGGCAGTAAGAAAGAAGTTTCTCTGCAGAGCTTCATGCAAGAGACATCCATGGCACATGACACTGTTACACATAACAGGCTCCAACCTTTTGAGGCTGTATCCGGATGTTCAAACGAACTGATCTCAACCTTTGGGGACATTTTCTGCTCATTCTGTCTGTGCGTAATTTACTTTTCTCTTTCCCTACGTCTCCTCAGCTTCAAGATATTTTAATGTGAAGAAATGAACATCGACCTTACGTGCCAGACAAACCGAAAAACCAAAAAGAAAACAGTTGTAGTTTCAACAAAAATGAACATTGCTAACAAGGCAGTATTGCAGTGCTGCTGTATTGTATCACACAGGTGTTTCTTTCTGTGATTTCTCTCTTCACTCAGTGTATGAACAGCATAATGGTGTAATCATGCTCCAAATCATCCTTCTAAATGCCTCACCTTGCCATGTGCTAAACGCACACATCTGAGATCTGTTAACACCTGTTCACACAGTCTTCACCCTCTAGTCCTTTGGTTGGCTAATGATTTAACAAGAGGCGCAGAGTAAATGAAAAAGGGAAGCTATAGCTGCCTCTTCACAGACAGGGGGATCTATTTTTACCACAGTGACCTGCTCCCTGTGGTTGCCAAGACAACCGCTGCGCCATTGTTTAATCAGATTTATAAAGGCAAATGTATAAAGACACATATGCATGGCATCCATTACCATGAAGAGGAGAAAGGAATGGAACAAGTACTTTTCATTCCCACATCATAAGGATGGCCAGTTATATGGTGTGTCTTGAGCATTTTTTTCTTCTGCTGTGAGAAAATTTGCAGCCATGTTATGAAAAGTTCATGCCAACATCACATTTGTTACAAAACTGCACCTCAAAGTAGTTTCTGCTTAACAAAGATCCATGTTTATCTTTAGCGCTCCACACTGTGATTCAATGAGGCTTATAGTGGTGAAATGTCTCCTTTTTGAGCTGCCCTGAATTGATCCTGAGAGCTGTGGTGCTGTGGTAAAAACTTTTAGCTTCAGT
This sequence comes from Trachurus japonicus, assembly GCF_045865225.1. NCBI lineage: Eukaryota > Metazoa > Chordata > Actinopteri > Carangiformes > Carangidae > Trachurus > Trachurus japonicus. The sequence goes on from NC_140907.1 coordinate 14,220,925, forward strand.
AAGACAGTTGCAGCCCTGCAGTGTAACCAGGTCTGGGTTACTGCACAGCAGTGTTTCTCAGCTGGGGAGAGGCACCCTGGGTGGATCAGCGCTGCAGGAGGGATGATGCTGAGTTCAGTTATGAATTTCCTTTTGTGGCACATTCCCCAAATTAGCGCTGCTTCCACATTACATGTTTTATTCTGCTGCAGTCTCTAGTACAGTTTGAAACATTTATCGTCGACATAAACAAAACTATGTGTTGCATAATTTTTTTAGTTTATTTAGTTTAGGAAAAATGCAATTTCATGTATTTTCAAAATAGTATGAAACTAGTGTGTTTTTTAAAGCTAGGTCAAGTCATGCATCAATTCAAAACAGACACGGCACTTTTTAGGGAGAAGTCTAGACCAATGATCAACAACTGGCCCACGGGCCGGATTTGGCTGAGTTCTAATAGTTTACATGTCTATTTCTAGGTCTCGGTTTGTGTGTGCCTGTGAGTCAATGCACTGGGATAAGGAAACGCCGTGTCCAGAGTAAACATCCAATCACCATGCGTGGAAGTTTGGGGAGCCGGTGGGACTGCAGGGTTTTCTCTGCCTATCTTCAAAGGCGGGCCCGCCTGGGTGATTTTGGCCGCCGCCTTGGTTAATCCGTGTGTGCGTGCATGGGGGGCCGTTCCGTTTTGCGATCATGTGCGATCACAACTCAAAAGCGATGGCGTAGCGGCTTGTACTTGATGCGACATGGTTGTTTTTTCGTGCACATCCGCACTGCACAGCTACACGGACCTGCTTGATGTCAAGATTTTTCATTTAAATTATTCAAAACACCAAAGATGTGTATAAATGAAAATGATGTGCTTACAGGTAAAATAAAATATAAAATATAAACAACTAAATTCTTAGGCAAAAAGGTGAATTTAATTTCAATCTAGGCCTATTTGAATGTCAGGCCCCCAAGGGGTCTGTATGGCCCTTCGACAAATAGTTGATGACCCCTGGTCTAGACCTTCTCTTAATAAGACCCAATTAGGGATGGGGCAGATCCGATCCAGTATCAGTATCGGGTACCGATACGAGTGTAATTAATGGATCGGAAAATTCCGATCCCACCTGCGCAAATTTCCGATCCCTGAAACACATGTGCTTTCATGGTTGTCTGCTGAAATGATTCCAAAAGTTACTCCTGTTGGCTACTCTGCTAGGTGGCTGCAAAAGTGTGGAACGGATTTCCTGAAGGAGGCGTGTGCCGTGTGTCAGTGAGGCCGATGAGACACACCCCCGTTCAGGAAATACATTCCGCTGTTTGCAGCCTGCTGAGCCACTAGCAGCAGCAGCCGGGTAGCATTGAGCAGCACACATGTCCGCTGTTTGTAAATATTTCATGCTCGAAACACCGCAAAGCAAGACAGCAACGTGCAATGTAGGGCTGGGCAATAAATCGATTAATTCGAATTTGTACTTTACATCGATTTATTTTAAGAAAAACAATTTTCTCTTCAACATTCACTACCAACGCTCCCTGCTGGGCTCCCGTAGTTCAGAGTGCGCGCACCCCGCAACACCTCTCCCGTGTTGTTGCTCCCTGAAAGGAACAAGACCGCGGCAGCCCAAGCACCGACACCACCGTGTACCAGCTACCGCTAATGACGGCGGCGCCCCGACGGTCAGGCCGGTGTGTTCCGTGGCAGCGACAACGGGACCGCCGGTGCGGCGCCGGCCACCCCCAGGACAGGGCGCTGTGTGTCGGGGAGAGAAGTAGGGAGACACGGGGTCTAAAGATCGCGGAGCCGCGGTGTGCTGTGTGCAGAGCGACCCCGCTGCAGCGGAGTTTATGTTGAACAGGTAATCTTTGGTTTTATTGTGGAAGTTGTGAATCCGACACTGTTACTCCGCATTCAAAGCCGTGTTTGGTTTCTGCAGGCAGGCTTGTTGCTCTGCTCTGCTGAAGGGGGTGTGTCGTTAGGAGGCTCCGAGGGCCATACGAGCTTGAGGGGTGTGTGTGTCTGTGTGTGGGGTGCTTTTTTCAAAATTTTCTCATAATTTTTCAGATTGTAGACCAGGGGTGTCAAACGTGCGGCACGCGGGCCAAAACTGGTCCAGCAGGGAGTCCAATCTCGCCCTCAGAATGAATTTGCCAAGTGTGAAAATTACATAGAAGACAGAAGAGGCATATCGTCGCTGTCCAATGAAAACCACGTATGTCCATTTTTTTCGATTTTGAGTTTTTTCAACAATTAGAGTGATCAGGTGTCCCTCCGTGAACAGTAAGCTTTGGAAATCAAAATGACCAGTGAAAAGATGTTAAATCACCTCATCTATTTTTCACGTAACTCCCTTTGATGTCAAAGCTGTCAATCAAAGCGCGTATCTCCAGCTTCTGTGGAACAGTCCTGTCGGCGATTTTTTCCCCCTCCCACAAACCTCGCTGGGAGCAACAGCAGCTGGTCATAACAATGTCAAGGTAACGTGAAAACGATTGTTATTGTTTGTCGACTATTTTCAACTTAACATTAGCTGACATTTATTAATAATTGCTTTTATTTCGTTCAGAGAAGTAACATGCCACACTCTTTATTGAGAGCTTAGCTGACGTATTTAGCATAGCATACCTAGCTTGCTAGCAGGCAAATAAACTCGGTTGGACAGCTTGGTTTTATTATGAGATTCACTCAAACACGTATTTTTGCCATCAAACTCAAAGGAGCAAGACCTTATAATACTGCGGTCATGAACGTGACCGTAAAATGGCTTTATCTTTGAGTGAAAACCCTGGTGTAACTCACTAGCAGTAGCGCGCTAGCTCACGCCAATCTACTAACTTATAACTGACCAGATAAAAAAAATACTGACCCCGATGTTTCCGTGGTCGAGTATTTTAAACGTTGTGTACTTTGTGTAGCGCACACAATTGTTTTTTATGTGTTTTTCTCCCTCCTCTTGGGATGTCTGTGTCATTAAAGGGCATGTGTGAGTTTGTCAACATTAGTTATGAGGCACTTGTGGCAAATGTGAGGGTCAGCAGTGAGGAAGGTTTGATGCTCTGGCTATCTCAATCCTAGTTTCCAACAAAGTCAACATTGTATTCAGTGGACTAAACCTGTTTCTCTTTATTGTTCTTAGATTCATCTGGTAGTGACTCTGACCATGATGAAGAGGATACACCTGCCCAATGAGGGTTGGTGGCTTATCATGATTATCACATTACACACTTTGCTTCCAACACCCCATGTTTGATTTTGTGTAGTTAAGCTCAAAGTCAGTCTCAGAGCTAGTTCTGATAAAGCAAACTTCTGCTGTATTTCAGAGTTATAGACCATCATCTAGTATGTGGGTAAATTTCAAAATTCTGAATCAAGAATTTTTAAGAGATGATAAGAGATGATGAAGTACAGAGCAACTGAGGTTTTCAAAATTTGCCGGTTGAATCAACTGATACAAGCTCAATTCTGAATATTGGGAACATTGCATTCAGTGTATTAAATGTGTTTTTGTCCTTATTGTTCTTAGATTTGCTTGAAAATGATTCTGGTGATGACCTGGAGTACTATAGCCAATGAGGGTTGGTAGCCTATTATTATTAGATTACATTACACTTCCACATCTCCATATTGGGTTTGTGTAGAACTTAAAGACCAAAGCCTGTCACAGATCTAGTTTTGAGAAAAGTAAACCATTGCTGTATTCAGTTGCCAGTCAAAGCAAAGGATAATGCAAGCTCATTTTTGAATATTGTGAACATTGCATTCAGTTTACCAAATGTGTTCCTCTTTGTTAATTCACTTGAAAACAAATCTGCTGATGAAAAACAAAAACACGCACACATTTCTCACAAACAAAAATCCACACACACGCTGAGAAGTCATGCACCTCTGAGCAGTCAGGTAGTTTTTATCATACTGTACTTTTTTTCCCCACAAATATTGACTTCATTTTAAGTGTAGTGCTGTAAAATATAAAACATTAGCATTACATAAATTTTTTTAATGTTCAATTCATCAAATTATGACTGTTTTCATGAAATCCCCCCCCCCCTTCTGTTTTTTCTTTTCTACTAGGTACAATGTGGATGGCACTATGGAGTATAAAGTACTCCACTCAACTGGGAACCCTATCCATCCCTGTCTCTCAGGAAGAAGTGTGCCAGTGTTGCCCCACTCTACTCATCCAGCCAAAAGATTACAGCTGTGAAATTCAAGCAGCTGCAAGAACTGAAAACTGAACTGAAGTTTTACCTTAAGACTTTCATGCCTTTTATGATGCACTTGATCACGAGTCAAGATCAATTCAAGTTACACATGCACACACAGCATGCATACACTCACTCACAGCTACCACAGTTTAATTTGTGCTGAGGTTGCCTTGTGTACGGGTCAGGTTCTTGTGGTCAAGCTGGAGGTTTGGGAGGTCCAAAGCCAAGTGTCATGACAGCTCTCTCTTTTCCTTACAGGTGCGAGGAGTGTGGTGGTTCACTGTGAGACCAAGAGAGGTGTGTCCAGTGTCAGAGCTACAGGGAGGACCAACAGGTTTAGATGACCCCCTGTGTGAGGGATACCAGAGGTGGGTGAAACCCCAGCATGTGGACTTCCATGGGGGAAAAGAGGTATGGTTGTAGTGTGATGTGTGAGGAACACCCATGTGCATCAAGTCCATGGACATGCTCCCTGAACTGTGACACAGCTTCTACAATGGTTGAGGGTGTGTTTTAATGCCAGTACCAGCTAGACTGGTGCTTTGGCCTGGCTGTCAAGCTGTTACATTTGTTCACTGCAGACTCAGGTTTTAAACCAGTAACCATTCTCTTCCTTTACCAGTCTGACTTGTTTACACAGGTGAAATCTGTGTCTGGATGTGTGTGACTGTATGACTCTTGGTCAGGCTGCACTTTAGAGGCTGGGCCCTGAACTTGCAGCTTGACCAAGAGTCATACAGTCACACATCCAGACACAGATTTCACTCAGGTGAGAGGAGACTGTTCTCTCCCTTCGTAGGCACACACGCACAGCTGCACAGGCACTCACACACATGTACACACAGAGGCATAAACACACACGTGAACATGCATACATGGCACACACATACGTGCAGTCACACATCCATACAGTCATGTGTGTGACTGTATGACTGTTGGTCAAGCTGCAAGGGTCCCAGCCTCTAAAGTGCAGCTTGACCACGAGTCATACAGTCAGACTGGTAAAGGAAGAGAATGGTTAATGGTTTAAAACCTGAGTCTGCAGTGAACAAATGTAACAGCTTGACAGCCAGGCCAAGAGCACCAGTCTAGCTGGTACTGGCATTAAAACACATCCTCAACCATTGTACAAGCTGTGTCACAGTCTTCTCCCGTTCAGGGAGCATGTCCATGGACTTGGTGCACATCTCACTACAACCATACCTCTTTTCCCCCATGGAAGTCCACATGCTGGGGTTTCACCCACCTCTGGTATCCCTCACACAGGGGGTCATCTAAACCTGTTGGTCCTCCCTGTAGCTCTGACACTGGACACACCTCTGGTCTCACAGTGAACCACCACACTCCTCACACCTGTAAGGAAAAGAGAGAGCTGTCATGACACCTGGCTTTGGACCTCCCAAACCTCCAGCTTCACCACAACACCAAATAACCTGAGCCGTACACAAGGCAGTCACAGCACAAATTAAACTGTGGTAGCTGTGCACCATCACACAAACAAGAAACACATTCATACAACTGCAGTACACAAGCACAACATTAAAAATGAAACTTTTTTAAAAATCTGTTTTGTATGTTCAACTTCATAGATACAATGTTGCAATTAACACACTACATACCTAATTGTGATGGGTTTCCCTACCACTGTGTATTTATTTATTTATTAAATACAATTCTTTGATGCATGTATTGTTGGTATGTTGTTGTTTGGTGCACCTTTAAATGACTTGGGCCATGCCTGATCCTTGTCTGTTGAACACATGGAATTTCTATCATATTTTTTGGCAGAGTACATAAATTATTTACTAAGTATTTTGTTGCTTTAAGGCTTGTTGCTTTATGATCTTCTAGTCCAGTGGTACAGTAGCAATATTGAGCTAAACTGGTCGTAATTACCAGCTTCAACTGCAGAAGAGAAATGCACCAGAAGTCTGCTGCTGGAGTTTACTGAAGCTAATGATGTCAGTCATTTGTTATGTATTGTTAGTAAACTAGTGGTTTAATAATGGCTTGCAGCAGTTAATATACTAAGTAGCCTACAGTAAGAAGGACGATGTTTACGCCCCCCCCCCCCCCCCCCCCTCCCTCATCCGGAGACGTGGAGACTGAGAGGAGTGAAGAGAAAAAAAAAGTAGGCTACGGTAGGACGGAAGTGCAGTCAGGCAACGTCTGTGTAACTTTTGCCATCATAGCCATAACAGTGTGTAGTTGTGTAGGTAGGCAACTGTTTATTTCATTCAGCTTACATGTTTTATGTGAAGAAACTACGGATGATATGTAACGTAGCATTTAAAAAAAAACATCAGAGCGCATTAAGCTGTCAATGAAACGCGATCTGGCCATTCTAATTAATGATGAGAAAAAAACGTATCTCCGCCGTCGCGGTAAAAATAAACACGTAAATCCATTTAAACACGATTTTAGTAAAATGTGGATTATATCATGACACTCACATGTGTATGACCACATTTAATGTTATTGTAGCAAATTTGATGATACCACATTCAAACACTGTGAAATTACGGTGTTTTTTCCATTTCCTGTAAAAGTACCGTTTTGGACATACGTGTTCTACGTCGGGCAGCGACGATATTATTGTTGAAATTGCACATGTATTTTTATGAAGAAATTTCAGATTGTTCATAATATGTTTTGTAAAAGAATAGTTCATTAACTGTAAACATCTTATAATACAAAGGGAAAAGTTCTTCTTTTTATTTATACCTTATCATGCTATTATTCTACTGCTCTGGCCCACTTGAGATCCAGTTGTGCTGTTTGTGGCCCCTGAATGAGTTTGACACCCCTACGTAGAACATAGCTTTAGGTGGGAGGGGAAAATCTAAAAAAATAATTGAATTTAAAAAAAAAGCTCTGGTATCGGAATAGTATCGGTATCGGCAGATATCCAAATTCTTGTATCGGGATCGGATCGGAAGTGAAAAAATGTGGATCGGTGCATCCCTAGACCCAATAATCCCCACTAAGAGCGAGTACACATGGCAACAGTGGTGAGCAGTTCTTGACTCCTGTCCCTAATTGGTCTTTTACAAGTTCAGTCTAGGGCAATGACATTGATAACATCCTACAATTAACTATAAACATACAGATCTATAGTCTAAAAGAGACAACAAGCAAGCAGGCAAATAGCCAAAGATAATTCAGAGCAGGGTTTCCGCCGCCACCACTGCTTAAAAAAATCCTAGCGGAAACACTGTAGAGTATTGACAAATACCTAAAAATAAGTGCAGTTCTGGTTTGATTTTTATCAGGGCTTAACCTTTCTTTTAAAGGAATCTTTGTCTGGAGTCAGTTGGATTTTATTCAGTGTTTGGGTGTCAACAGCCCTTGCCCAAATTTAGATTTACGATGTGTTATTTCACTGCTGCCGTTCACGATACTTTTAGTGACTCTGTTTCTGTCTTGCCTTTGATTTATCTGCAGAGAAACATTCTGAGAAATTCTCAATACTAAGTTGATTGTATTTTTTCAGTATGGGACATTCATTGATGCCTCAGACGATCAATGTTCTCATTGAACTCTTACAAAGAAAAGTATTATAGTGAACTTCCCCAAAGTGTCAAACTGTTAGCCTGACAAGCCAGACTATATCACTAAAATGTATAGTCTGGCAACGACCGGTAGACCAAGGCTCAATCCAGGGGGGGGGGGGGGGGACTGTCTTTCAAACTGCCTCTGCACGCAATAGGGTAGCGCTACGACCAATCAGAGCAAAGAGCAGGATGACGTTAGCCTGACAAGCCAATTAAAATATAAGTCGTCATCGCGTTAAGCCTGCCCAACGACTCTCTAAACAGATAGAGTGATGTGATTGGTGAACACAATCGGTGTTCGAGACTCAAAAAGTTCCTATGGCTCGTTTCTAGACCCACCTACGGAGCAAATATTTTTGCTGCCGCTAGGGTGCGTCTAGATTTCTAGGCTATCAAACTGTTCCTTCATATTGAAATGTGTTGCAGTTGAATATTTGAATGAAGGATTGAACAGATCCTGAATGCACACACCTGTTTCCTACGACCACTCAGAAAATCGAATAGTGTTTATACAGTACGTAGTTGTTACCAACAACTATAAGGAGGAAGACGGTGTAGTGTTGCAGTAATTGGGTCACAACAAAAGTGACAAAGACGATTGAGTCAAACATGAAAATAGACAGTAAGAGAGTAGTTTAAACATAGCCAGGGAGGGTGTGAAGCAGGTGTGAACACTGGATCGCAAGATTTGAGACTCTGAAGCTACTGGATGAACTGATGTATTAAAGAAACATAAAGGCACCTTCGGTTAAAACTTAACCCTCACTCATGCTTTTAACTTCACACTACTACATGTACAGAAGCTAGAAGATACTGGGCCACCAGCACATAATGCATTATGAAGACACCAGTGCAGAGTACCTTCAGAATTATGGTTAAATTAATTCAATGCTTCAAACATTATTTTTGGCTGGGAGTAGAGGAGGGGTATTAGTAAATCAGTGATTTGTTTTTAATGGAGAAGGGGGGGTGGGGGGTGAAAGGGAGGGAGAGATGGAGAGGGAGGCTGTCATCAGTTTATGAGCCAGAATGTGGGTGGTGATATTGACTGGTGTTTCATTACCCTTGAATAGACTATTGATCAGCCTGTTATGAAGCGTTGTCTATTTCGGTAACACGCACACAAGCACGCACAAGCACGCACACACCAGCACGCACTGTCCTGACAATAGGCTTGTCTGTCACTGTAATGATTGACTGGCAGACCCTTGTCTCTCTCTCCATCACTTTGACACACGCAGATGCCCACACACAAATACACAATCAAACTAGCGTACAAGATTCCTCCTACGCCGACACCCTGTTTCTTTCTCTACCCACGCACACAAACACACATACACACATACACAGCACAATACCTTCAGTCTCTCTCATCTGTAGCCTCCCATCACAATGCTATCTCTGCTCATTATGTCTCCTTTGTGTCCCTGCCCTACTGCCAAGAGCAATGGGGCCAGAGCTCCTATTGTTCCAAGCCCTGTCTATCAAGCCACAGTGCCGGCTTATCAAAATGAACATTACCATAACACTGGACCCGCTGGCATCTTAGACAAAAAAAAGAAGCAAATACCAAAAGGTGAGCTGAGCAAACCCCACAATACAACTCCACATAATGGTGTCTTGACATTTCCAGAGCGACAGGCAATAGGAGGCTAATAGCTTTCTTGGTATACGGCTGTGTGATTATATATTTGTTTTTCCGCTGGCGTATGCTTGTGTGCATACATAAAAGTTTATGTAAAAACATACAGCATATGCATGTTAAGCTGTCTATAACACTGCAGAAAATTCATTTATGGGCAAGATAAGAACCTGGCTATGAGGAGCATCATGAAAAATTAAATGAAAAGTGAAAAAATGTCCAACAGCTAACTAGCTTATAGTAGCAACGCTATGTACCTGAAGTTCGAGGCTTAACAACTACACTGACTGTAAACTTGTGTTCATAAAAGCTTTGTTTATGACAAGCGGATAAGTCATGTGGCACTGTGTTTATACTGGGTATGTTACAATAAGTTTGATTATGAATGTTATTTACACTTTTAGTTACCTTCTATGGCACAAACCAGGTCACAATACGACATCCAGAGCTTTATGGGATGGTTTGCAGCTGGAGCAGCAGGGATGAGAGTCAGTGCCTCCACATCTGAGGCCATGGCTCTAAGGAGAGGACTGGTTCCTCCATGTTGGAGTGTGTTGCTGCCCCAAATAAAGAAGTCCTGTTCATGGGTGAGGGTAAGATGAGGAGATCGGCAATGGGTGGGGGCAACGTAACAGTCAATCTTCATTAATTATCATCATGAGCTCTGAGTGGTGACAGAAAGAACTGCACATGAACTGGGTTTCCTCCATAGGGTAGTTGGGCTCAGCCTCAGAGGAGCTCAGACATCAGCAGGGAGCTCAGAGAAGAGTCGCTGCTCCTTAATGTCAAACAAGGCCAGCTGAGGTGGTTCGGGCATCTGATAAGGATGCCTCCCTTTGGAGGTTTTCCAGACTGTTTAACTGGGAGAAGACCCTGAGGCAGACCCAAATCCCGCTGGAAGGATTGCATATCCCATCTGGCCTGGGAACGCCTTGGGATCCCACAGGAGAAGATGGAAAAGTGCTGCCAGAGAGAGGGATGTCTTGAACATCCTGCTTAGGCATGCTGCCACTGCAACACAGCCCCTAAATAATAAATGGAGGAAAAAGGATGGATGAGTTACCAAGCAAGCGACAGTCACTCAGCTCAGTTTGACCTCCTCTTCTTCAGGTGCGTGTGTCAGCTTGTGAATATGCACCATTATTTTAAAATCATCCATTCATCTGTCTGGGCGTATGTGTGTAGACGATGTGTTCTCTGAGGATCACCGTCAGTTGGGGAAATGATAACGACACGTATTGTGTGTGACAACACTACCCTGTGAAATAACTCATTAGAATCAGATCCCTTTGGTCCAATAGTGTTTGACTATACTTTGACTTGTCTAGAAGAACCATGATAATTTTATTTTCTCCCATTCAGCTCAACTGGAGAAGGAGTCCAAAGTTCATGGTGTATGGGAAACCTCTGGAAACACAGGGACCACTTTTTGGGGTGTATTACTCGTAAGTTTCTAGTGGCTGATTAACTAATGGCGCATTTCCACTAGCACGGCTCGGCTCGAAACATTTTCAGGCGAGAAAGTAGTCGTTTAGATCCCCAACGTATTGAAAATCTGACAAAATACCAGCTGTTTACAATTTTGTTCCGACGAAGTCGGCGTCACTAAAGCTAGCCGTAGTGAGCAACGCACTTCCGGTTATTTTCACAAAATAAAATACCCGTTGCCTTTTATCATAAGGAAAGCCATTACGATAGAATTGGTGCTTTTACTTTGTAAACAGGAAGTGAACCTACCCTCGCTGTAGCTAACTTTAAACCGCCGTTTTGACTGCTCTCGTCCCGTTAACGGCATTTAACCATTCAATATGCCTTACCGGAGAGTCTTGCCAGCTCTGAGATCGGCCTGGTTCATTGTAAAACATTTATTTATTGATGTAAATGTGGTGTTTTCTGTGCGTACAGACCCCAAGGCAGTGCTGCTCTTCTGTCTAACCATGGTTTTGTATTCAAACAAACTTCTGCTACAGCCACAATTGTTAGATTTCATCAGAGACCAACATTTATCCCCTAAAAAGAGTTTAACCAGCCGGTGGTAAACCTCTAAAAGCCATCGGGTAAGTTAATTAGCGGCCGTTTTCTCCCCGGGGTGACGACCGTAGGCTGGTCGGCGGAGCACGTCAGGAGCCGGGCTGCTGCCTCTATGATGTCGCGGTCGCTGCTCGGACCTGGAGCTTCACTTCTCCGAAAAACATCGGGGCAAACTTCTAAACAGCCGTCGTTTGGATAAACTAACCACACATTGGGGATCTAAACAGTTACTTTCTCGCATGAAAAAATATTTAAACTTAATAAAGTCACGTAACAACAGGCTTCAGCAGGAACATTTCTGTTGTCGGACGTCGCGCGGTTATGGCGCTTCCAGTGACGACACTCATCGGCCAATCAGTGGAAGGCCAGCTGACGTCACGTTTTAGTAACGCTTCGGCTCGCTTGGAACCAGGGCTGAGGTGATACCAAAAGTGTACCTGGTTGCAGGTACTGCGTGCTAGTGGAAACACGCAAATAGCGCGCCGAGCCGAGCCGAGCCGAGCCGAGCCGAAGCGCGCTAGTGGAAACGCGCCATAAGAGACACACGAGAGTGGCTGGTTGCAATTTTAAGTTGAATGTCAGTGCACTGTAAGTGTCTGATTATTTATGACTTTAGATGAGTGTGTTTTTCTGCACAGCTGTCAGTCAGTGTTTGTGTTGTCGAGTGACTTGCTGTTTTAAAATATTCATCGGTCTATTCCCCTCTATGCAAATTTCATCCCTGCACCAGTGTGTATGCAGAATCTTTTTCAATCCCACCTCCATTCACACAAACCAGTGCACACATAGCCCATTGAGAATTCAAAGCCACTTCTATCTGGCACTGGACGGGAGAGTATGATTATACTTTGCCCGGTCTCTGGCTTGACACCACCCCCACCGCTACCACCTCTCCTCTGTGTCTGGCTCCCATCCGTCTGTCTTATCTTCTTTGTGCTGCTTCATTGTTAATCAGTCCTATTTACTCTCAGCACTTGCCAAAAGACCTCTGGCTCTTAGAATTGGCTTTGCCTGTGATGATTGGATGGAGGGACCAGTATGATTTGTCACAGAGGATGGAAGCAACACAAGCAGGGAGGACCCGAAACAAAGACACACAGAAGGACAGGTGTGGACAATAGGTTACTAGACGCAGGTTATAGGCTCACAGAGAACCACGCAGGAACATAAGCAGACAATCTAGCATGGAGCTGCTGAGTGGGAAAAGGAGGGAACTGACAACAGGTGTTTCAATGGGCAAGGAGACTGATGTGAGTGGGAACAGACGACAGGTGAGCAGGTGAATGGAATAGGCACTATGGTCTGTGGACATCTGGTGGGTGGACAGGAATTGGCTGGAGACGGTAGTGAAAATAAACATAAATGAAAAAGGAATTTTGACAGAAGCGGTGGTATGTCCAATGAGGGAACAACAGAGCTGGGACATAAAGGAGGACACATACTGTATGAATATGACAACTTATTACAGTTATTACAGTTCTGATGTCCTATTTATAACTAGTTTGCTTTTGTGTCATGTGATTTCCTTCCGTTGCCAGTTTACCACTTCAAGTATTTCAGTTCTACCACAGTACTGTAAAATTCTTGTACTGCTCATTTCTTATGCTATATTCATGTGACTTCCTACACAAACTCAAAAGCATCTGTCCTCTAAATTTCAATATAGATTCTTGCATAATTCATTTTATTCTATTTTAGCCACAGTCCCTCTGTGCTGTGCACACTATTGATCCTGAAATAAAGACATGAAAATTCATGGGCAGAGAGATGCAGAGTAGACATATGTCAAAAATATGGAGGCAGAGGTGCATAAACAGCAGACTGACACACACAGATGCACAAGGACGAGAGACCTTACACACATACAGATGGACACTCACTCAAGAGTGCATCCCTGCATGCCCGCACAAATACATGCACAAACTTTGTGCACACACAGGCACATGGGTACAAAGACACACACAAGGGCATAGCATAACAATCCTCTTAAGTCTCCCCCTGTTGCCCCGAGCTTTGATCGGTATCCACCACAGTCCTTGACCACCACACACATACATGCAGTCAGCCAGTGTTTCTCTTTAGGCAGAACAATCACAGCAGAGGTCACACTATCAAAATTTCAGGCTTTGTGGGTGCACCGCTACTTGTTGGTCAAAGTCACCAGATAAATACATTTCCATATTCATGCCTGTTATTTCCAGTTAAAAAGGTCATCTGCTCAGCAGCAATTTGCATAGCAGAGGGGTACACAGGGAGGTGAGCGGTGGATGAGTCACAGAAACAGTGCCAGGGATTCTTCAGATGCCTTAAGTTTTTGTTATCGTCAACCTCAAGCTGTGTCGGTGCCAGCGCTGTGCTGGTCTTTGTTAGCAGATTCCTGAAAATAGCTGTTGCCTAGGTAATATCAAATTACAAATATGGGTCATGGATATATCTGAAGGTTTTTCCTGCATGGAGAATTTGGTGGCGGCCACCGCCAAATTCCTTACCACCACCAGCAAATGAATGGCTCATCCCTACACTCTTAACGCTTTGCTCAACATGAAGTTAACAGCTCCACGACATAGTAAGTGACATTAATCGCACAACACAACAAATTGATAAAGAAAATCGCTGCCAACGATTTTTATTGATTTTAGCAATCCGACGTTGCAGCCCTAGCAGATACAATACCCTGAAGAAGAGTGCTGCAGGCTGTTCAGGTCCTGCTACAGGTGGTGGGAGTTGATTTCTGAATGGAAGGCTGCTGTGCCCGCCGATCAGTTGGGAAGCGAAAACAGAGGGAAAAAAGGGATAAGGGACAGACACAGACTAACCCTAAATACTAGCTATTACAAATGACAAATGAAGTGCTATCTATTTGGCATTTGACCCAGTTGTGAAGTGGAAAATGTAACTATGAAGTGTTTGTGCATTTGGCTGTGGGCACTTACACTTTAATGGATGTGTTTATACATGAAAATAAATCTGGAGGCAACAAACCACCAAGGACTGCCAAGTAAATTAAAGGAGCAAGAAGGAGAGACATAAGTAGAGGAGAAGATAAGAGGGCCTCCCACAGTGACCTAAGCAATGCCAGAGGGGAATGAGGACCCTGATTCTGTTGAGCTGGCCTTTTCTCCTGTCTGCCTCAAATGAGGTCTGCTAACTGCTTTCCGTATCACCTCACACAGAGGCAAACAAGCCTAACCTGGAGGGAACTAGGCTGCACATTGAAACTGCACTGAAAAACTCTCACTTTCCTCTAAACATATTCTTTTTTTTAAATATCAGTCACCCATGAGGAGGCTGTGTTGTTTGGATCAATAATCACAATAATGACCTGATTAACATTGGTGAATTTATTTCCCAATTTACCTACCTATACTGCTGGCTGTGCATAAATTATCCACTGAATTTAAAAGCTTGCTCTCAAGACAGTTAAACTTACCTCCTCTCCTCCATTAGATGAACTGGACAGATGCAATACAACATAACTACTAGATTTGGGCAGCAGATTTGATTTAATTTTGAAGTGCATCAACATTATCATCCAGAATCACATCCAGTCCCAGTGCTATTTGTTCTCAGCTGTCCAAGATGTTACACAACCACCAATGGATACTTGCTGCATGATGTTCTCACAGCCAAGTTTAAAATCTACACCCCATATCATCACTATAGTCATTATCCAAACTGAAGACTCGGCCCACCAGCCAAAACTTCAGCCTGCGCTCCATTAGCCCTCACTGCCAGCCGGGCCAGATGGCCACTGCCCGGCTCGGCCACCATGAGGCCAGGTTGGACTCATCAAGACAGAGTGGATCATTTCACCATCCCACTCTGCATCTGCATCCATGCATGACACACTCACACAAACACACTGTGATGAAAACAAATGGCAGACTGTATCATTGTCCCCTTTGTTTATAATCACAACTTTAAGTTCCAAATCCTGAAAGTGGGAGTGAAGCAATATGTTGCTCAGTAACATTGCAGCATGTTCAGTGATATAATGAAATACAATGATAAAATAAATGTGTCTGCTAGCTTACATTTTTCCAAGCCATTTTTACCATAGTACCATTACTGTCCATATTATCGATAGCTTAGTCCATACTGCAATACTAGTTAAACCAGCACTAAGTAACTTTTCAACATTCATAAAATATTTTCGTAACTTTTGTGATGATACATCGACATCAACAGGTTGAATGACACCTCTGTCATGGCCTGAGGGGGTCTGTATCACTTTCTCTGGCACTGACTCTGACTTTTGTGCCAATCACAATTGGTTTTATAAATCAGCCACTGTGAGCCTGCCCCCCTCCCCCCCGAGGCACTGGTGCCCGCAGTCTTAATGTTGCACTGTGATTGAAATGCATTTGTTTTGTTTTGTATTTGACCTGTTTGTGTTTTTGTGTTGTTCTGCCTGTCGCACAACAAATTGCCCCCTCGGGGGATAATAAAGTTTTCTGAACTGAACTGAACTAAGCAGCTTTGAGGTGGATGGTAGTATCCCGACTCTCACTTAAGTTTCACTTTCACGAGTCACGACAAGGAGGGAGCAGGCAATGTGGCACGTTCCTGTCGGATTGTGTATGTGCAGTGCACAGCTCCACGGATGTGCATGAAAAAAAGCGCATTGCACACTACATCGTCGCTTTGACTGCAGAAAGCTTCTCAACATAGTGTGAGGAACTGTTGTGTTTACGCTCTCACAAAAACCTGGCTGAACTAGAGCACCGTGAGTGCTGTGATCCAGCTAGAGGAGCTAATGCTACATCGAGTCGACAGACTCTAGCTGTATAGCTAAGACGGGGTGGTTTGTCTGGACACTGTAGTAGTTTCCACTCACTGCTCCCCACACGTAGAGCTATTGATTGTAAAGTGCCAACCCTTCGGCTGACTCCACGCTAAGCCAAGATGTGGATTTGTGGGAACTACTACTACTATAGATTGTGTTAGGTGGCATTTCAAAAGGAGAAGAAAAAAAGCCTGTGTACAGAGAAGACAACCAAGGATAGCTGATGAAAACTGAACTGTAAGTGGGATTATTTGTGGTTCATGAAGCAACAATAATGCTTCAAACCCTACCATTTCAAAAGGAAACAGAGCATTTGCCAGCATGTCAGAATACAACTGCACAACATCAAGCCAAAATGAAATCATCTAACCAAGCACAAAATAATCCAGAGACATCTCACACATGGGGTATCCAGTAACATACTATTTCCTCTAATTGTACTGCATGTTCCAGCAATAAACCATATGAGCCGATTCACATTGGTAAGCACTGGATGTGATCATACAGGGATTAGTGTATGCACAGTGTGTGTGTGTGTGTCTGTTAGAGAGAAGAGTGTGTGTGTGCAAAGGCATGGATCCAATTAGGATTCAGGCAGTTAATGGGCATAGGCCTGATGGTGTGTGATTGCCTGGGTCTAATGCGTAGCAGACACTGGGGGAACATCAGCCCTCATGTCTATACACACACTTTGGTAGAAAACTGCAGGCACCACAAAGCTTTCACCTTCCTCTCCCTCTCTCCTTTTCCTTGTTTTTATACTTTGTTTTCCTGTACTTTTCTGTTACTTTTACACGAAAACACTCACATCAACTGTCTCTTACTATCTCACACACATACTCACTCACACTGCCTAATGAATAATGGCTGAAGACTGGGGTGTAGAGGTTATTCATTTACAAAGCACTTCCCCTGCTTTCATCTCCCAGTAGGGGCATCACTCTCACACCGGATGAACCTCAAGAGACACAGAAAGGTAGAGATGGAGAATTTAATATGCTTAGTATATTGTGTGCGGGCTGATGAGTCAACTTCAGCACACGCACGCACACACGCACTAACACTCTGCAGTTTTGCCTCTTCGTTTGCTGAATACTGCTACACGAAGAACCCAGAGCATAATGGAGATGTAGCCTGAATCCACACACACATCTGCACAGTGTCAGTGTGACTGGATTAATGTTGTTGTTGTTGTTTACTGTAATACTGTTTGCATGGAGCAGTTTGATCACTACATTTACATGCAGTTTTGCAAGAAAGTGGGACAGAGAAGTACATCTACAGGTCCACACAAAACAGGTGCTGCAGCAAATTTGGTGGTGATGTTAACTGACTCACCATTTTCAGCTCAGCTTTGATGATTTATGCATATTAAAAGCCACAGAAATAACAGAGATGTGAAGACTCCTGTTGAAAATAATACACTGCTGAGCTGTTAACCTTTTGTATAGTGTAGTTTAATAGCAACAGCCCAGTCTGAATGTCAGGCCTTATGAACAGCATGCATTCACTGAAGTGCATTCGATCAGTAATGAGACCATAAAAAGTGAATAAACTCAGTGACCAGGAATCTTTAATCTTAAGTGTATGTGATTCAAATCAGCAAAATAATGTGTTTATTTCCATGTCATGGACTGGCTCACTAGGTCACTAAGTTACACTTAAAGGTGTACAGAAAAGAAAACTGAATTTGAGCCCACTCTGGATCATAAAATTAGTGTAATAACTCATCTTTCAGACGATGTAGGCCAAACTTTGTGCAAAATTCTATTTTTGAGTAAATCCGGGATGAAAGTGTGTATTTTTTTTTTCGCATTGGATAACGCAGGCGCACGGATTATACGTCAGCCTGCTCACGATTCATCAGCCACTGATATTGGATCCGTAATCCGTCATTCAAACGTCTGAGACACGCACACACACACCGAGCTCGGTCTCGCCCCAAGCTTTGAATATCCTCGATAACGACCAATCAAATTTGTTTTCCTTACTCGGGTAAACTCGTGTTGCAGCTCGTGACAACTCGGCGCGACAAACAGGACAAACGGCCATTTCTGTACACCTTTAAAACTATTATAATTATAGCATATACTCAAAATAGTGTGGAAATCTCCAGGTTTAGTGATGAATGCAGTGCGTGGATGAGTGTTTTTTGGATGTGTAAAAGCCAATGGATATCAGCAAATCAGAAATTATCTGATTTCTGGCTTGTATCATCATAACAGACATGTCCTGTGATTTTCAGCCTCCTTTCATATTTAACTCATTGAATGCCAAAAATGAGTGTGTTCGTTTTGTTGTGCCCATGCGTTGAATTTTACATTTTTTGATTATTTATTTTTAATTACAAAAATAGACACTCTAACATACCTTATGTGTGAATTTGGGAACTCTATGATGAACAGAACTGAAAAAGATGACTATCAGATTGCCTACTCGGGTACTCGAGTACCTGGGTAACCATGCACATCCCTAGTGTGGATGGAGTTATGTTGTGTTGCAAACACACACACTTAGAAACCGGTAACTGTTTTGGGATGAAACCATATTGTGGGGAAGCAGGGAACCTGGGGGACAAGGGGTACAAGTTGTACATGGACAACTTCTATAACTCCATTGCACTTGCTGACAGGCTCTTACAGACGGGCACCCACATTTGTGGGACACAGAGAAAGAACAGAGGGGAACCACAGACAATCAGCAACATTTCAAATTCTTAATCTTGAGAAAGGGGAAATCATTGCACTACACAACAACAGGGGCATGGCCCTAGCATGGAGGAACAAGAAAATTGTAAAAATGATTACATGCCCATATCGCCCACCCCTACTTTGAATGGAGATACAATACGGTAATAACTAACACGATAGCCTACCTACATTAACTCACTATTTTTTGTTGTATAGAGTGCCTTTCTATGACTACTCTCCAGGATTGGTCTTCAGCAGTGAGAGCACCAAGGTCTGTTGGCTTCACTTATTTCAGTCCTCTCATAAAACAGTTGCTGCAATTTTGAGTTCTGTGGAGACAAAAAACAAACCCAAACAAACAAACGAAAAAAAAACTAGAGGAGGTCAAATTGTCTTTAAGCAAGCTTGAAGACAATTTGTTTCTTCACAAACCATACAGTATGAGGATAAACTAATTACTTGGTGTTCATATGAGAGTCCATTTTCTATGTCTTATCACAGACTGCTATAATAAAGAGAGAAACTGAAGCCTAGCAGTTTATGAAAGCATATGAAGTTTGCTTGCAAAAAGTTTGCATGAGCATCACTACCTCACTCTGCAGACCGCATTAAGCTGCAAGATAACTGTGGATAAACAGAGGGTTGAAAGGATTATTAGAGTAAATGCAGCAGGGAAGTTTGCACAAAGGACAGGGAATAAAAAGTTTGTTAGCAGAGAGCAGAGTAGGGGTCATGACTTTCATATCCATTACTGAGTTACATGAGAGTACTGACGCACGAGCCAGTGGAGGGGAAAACACTCTCAGCATTGTCACAAAAGACAGAAACAAGAGAAAAGACAAAAAACCTGCCAGTACAGAGGAAAATGACATTCAGATGACCTGGGTCACTGTGCTCTGTGATGTACGGTATAGCCACACTGATAACAGAGCATAATATGAATGTTTATCTAGGTGGAGACCACATGTGGCCTTTGTTTTTTGTCTCCTGAATACAATGCTTGAAAAAGGTTCTCTCTCATTCAGCTCATTTGCTCTTTGTCTCTAACTCTGCCAGTCGAACTTTATTTGACACGCACACACACACACACACACGCAATCACACAAACCTATTCCCTCCCCCGCGACCCAGCCTGCTGTGCCAGTGTGTTGCTGTTCTAATTAAAGGCAAATTTCCATTGGGGGACGGCGACTGAGTTCACAACACCATCTGAGTGACAATAGAGCTGACGGTGTTGTATTACCATCAGTATGCCATGCAAAATTGCATCGTCGTCCCCCACAGAAACACAAACACCTATGCTTATTAATAAAATTCCTGTCACTGAGATGGAGGGGGGTACTGGTGTTTATAAGATCACATAATTAATGTGCGTGTACGTGTCTGGTGGTATGAATGTTTGTGTGGTTGTTTTCAGTGTGCGAGCAGTTGTGTGTTTGTGTGGGTATGTAAATGTTTAATTATGTGTGTGTCAAGAGTTGCTGTTCGTCTTCACTCTCATTAACATACCTCTCTATCAGAGCGAGATCAGTAACGTAGCCTATGAGAATCAACAACAATAGCTCACACACAATGTTTTTATAAGAATGCCTCAACTGTCAGAGGAATAATAAACCTGTTGGAGCTAACATGTGTACATGTTGATCACAATTAAGAAAGACGGTAAATGGATCCACAAGAAGGAAAACATTTCACTACTTGGGTAAATTGAAAAAAAAAAAAAACTTGATTCCTGCAAAAATGTGAAGCTTAAACAGCTGCTTATAGTGAAATTGTGCACTATACAGTAAGTGACTTTAATGTCTCTGATCATCCTGTACTGTTAACCAGGGCTGGGCTGGTGACACATGTCCCAGCCCCGCTAATTTCAGATGCAGAGGATTTACTCAGTTTCCTAAAGATTAATTATGTTTACCATGTAAGCCGGTCTCCGCCCACTGCAAAATTATGAAAAATATGTCTTCAGGTGAATAGAGAAGAGGTGGGACAGACAAAATTTGTTTCCACAATAGGGAGACACTTGGATTACAAACTTAAATGTATCTTAAAGTGAAACTCCTATCAATTTAGTTGTTCTAATGTGTTTACCATATGCATTCATTGTAGTTAGAGTGGAAGCTGCACAAAACCTCACAAACTGCCTCAGGTAATGTCTCTGGACTCTGTGTGGGCTGGCTCTGAAGACTGCAGGTTTGAAAATGAAACAAAAATTTTGGATGTGTGAGTTTACCTCACCTCTGCAGCCCACTCCCCATCCTGACTTGATTTCAGCAGCTGATGGCTACATTAGTCACTACGAGCATAACACTCTCATAGCTGTCCCGTGTAACACAGCTGTTACGATGCGACACAAACATGTTGTGCCGCTCCAGCACATCACATGAGACGTGCATTAGTGCAGCATGACAGTTACCTGATGTTTCCACAGACTGTTTAGCCCTCTTTAGATGTGATAAGAACACGTTGTACTCTGCTGCTTGTTGTACACCATTAAGCAACAAAGAGCCTCACAGCAGTCTCGCTGTTCAGAATAGACTAACTCTGCTCTCCATCTGTCCTTTGTCTCTTTCTGCCCATCTGTAGCTTGTCTTTCCTCCAACCTCTTTTCTGAGTGAATCCCTTTAAGACCCTTATTGTTCGTCGTACGGGTGCTCTACAGTTTATGGTGCGGGATCATAGTTATAGCACCCCGCCCGTGCATCACCCAAACTGGGACGCGTTTCAGCGGAGCTGTTCAGAGAGATTAATCTGGTGAGAGAAGGAGAAAGGATGGGAGAGTAGCTAAGTGCAAGAGAAGTGAAGTGTCCCTCCAAGGACCCAAGCTGTGCACCTGTCTTCCTGAGGGATTCATTTTGTGGAGGGATGATAATACACTTATAATGTAGGACAAGATGACTCCTGGCTAAGAAGAGAAGTTACTGTACTAGTAATCGAGAGATAACTGTACACAAATATGAGATCAAGAAATGGTTGAGATAGCTACTGCCTTTTCATGACCGCCTGCACCCTTAACATCCATACAGGCAGGGCTCCAGACTAACACCGTCCTGTCGTCGTGGGGACATAAAAATATGTATTTGGTACGATTAATTTATAGCCGTCGGGACAAAGAGTTTGTTTTTTTTGCACTGTTAATGATCGTATCACTGTCACTACTAGGGCTGACCCGATTATCATATTTTGATAATCAAAGCTTCGCGGACATAAAATCGAAGCTTCAATGGCCAGGGGGATGCGCCGGTGTGGGGGGGGGGGGGGGGGGGGGGGATGCGCGATCGTAGCGGAAATAATGAAAGTAATGGCAAACAAACACTGCATATCTCCAAAATCAGGCAGGTTTCTAGGATGCCAAGTAGCCTATTCATTGTAATGTAACAAGTGCCGATGAGAACTGGTGTCAAAAAGGAAAAAAGGAAGAAAAAAACAAACAATCGATCACGGACTTCATGATCGATTTTCCATGGCAACGAACGAAACTTCGAAGCTTCAATTTTTTGGGGTCAGCCCTAGTCACTACAGTGTGCAACGTCTTGCAGACTCATACAATCAGCTGCCAACACGAGACTGACAATAGACCCGTGAAATCAACAATTAGTTACCACAGGAGAACAGCGCTGCGTCGTGCTGCTCTTCATAAACATGCTTCGGTTTTTAAGGTAATGATATGATTAAATCATTGCTGCTATAGGCTACCGTAAATTCTCTAATAAAAGCAGAGTCTCAAACAGATGCCAGTCTCCCCAGCTGGACTGGGTCTGGCTACTGGTCCGAGAAAATAAAAGCCGAGTCTCCATTAGAAGTCGGGTCTATTTCTATTTTTTACAACTTCTTGTGAATGAACAAAACCTCTCAAAGCCCACGATCGCCTGTTTGAGCAGTTTCTAAGCTGCTTCATTGCTTAATTTTCCTAATCGTATAAGTGTTTTATGGCAATAATGATAGATGACAAAGCCAAAGTAAAAAATCGAGACATACACATTTTTTTGGGGGACGGTTCAAATTTTATTTAGTGACGATTTTGGGACGGTGGTCAAAGAAGTTAGTCTGGAGCCCTGCATACAGGTGCTCTGTGGCCTGTACATGAAATGCATGTTTATATTTAATGTTTCTCACCTAAAAGCATGTATTTTGTGACAAGGTCATTTTTTCCTTCAGTTCACATAAGTTTAGGAAAAGTGCCCATGTGTGGTTGTTTGTCTTCTTCCGCATTGAGAGAGAAAGGTGTTACTAGCACACAAAGAATACACAGTAGACCTGACAAATGCTTAAGTGTGTTCATGTCGTTTTTTTCTTTTCCATTTTTCCCCCCATTGTCAGGGCATAACAATATCATTTTCAATTATCTGATGAGCTGACAGACTTCAATCAGGACCGTGCTGCCTCGGGGCTCTGTAGAAATCACCACATTTACATCAATAAATAATGTTTTACAATGAACCGATGGGTCTACACACACACCCCTCCCTCCGAGCTCGTATGGCCCTCCCCCTCAGAACCTCCTCAATGCGAGCCTACCGTGAAGGTTGGATAGCATTGGTCAATTTCTATGCAGGCCCACAGCTGATAGACTGAATTGATTTTTTGGGTTCTTTTCATATTGTGTAGATCGGACTACAGGACCATAATCGCCTTATAAACAATGTTAATAATTACCAATCTTCCAAATCATAGACCATAGCTTTAAACATCATTCCGCAGTAAAGACGATGTCTTTTTGTTTTGATTTGTATCTAATTTCACTGGCGATCATGTGTTTCTTCTGTCCTGCTATCACGTTAAATCGTGGATCTGACCATGTCCCCATTCATTTAGATAGAGGTCTGGTCTTCTTACTTCTGGAGTCGTTGCCAAGATGGCCGCCGAGAGGCATGACTTGCCTATACAGTAAGGACTTTCACTGTGTGATGGCTTTTGAATACAGAACAAAGGCTCAGAGGACAAACTGGTTTAAAAATGTCCACATTTTACATTCAAAGATAAAAAGATAATACTAAGAGAGTTAGTCAGGTTGCTGACCTACTTCCTGTGAATGTCTTGTTCAGTTACATCTGTGCTGTAGATGTAACTGTACTGTACCTCCAAGATCCAGACCTCAGATGGACAAAACCTGAGGAAGCAGAGGAGGAGGTGAAGAGCTGCGAGGAGAGATGGAGGACAAACTTCGTCTCAAGTGATTTTTCACACTTCAGTGGTTTCCTCTCATCTGGTTTCACTGCAGTTAAAAAGCTTATCGCAGCTCAGCCTAAATGTGAAATACAGTACAGTGAGTGTGTGTTTGTGTGTTACAAAGAGAAAATAAGCAGTAAAACTATTTTCAGATCTGGTACATATAATGTGTACGTATATCCAGTCGACCATCACACCAAAACAGAAGCGCACCACAATCCTGAACACATTTCATTCTGTCACATCGCTGCACTGAGACACACACACACACACACACACGCTTTTCCCCTGCTCCCCTTCAATCAGTCAACAGCAGGCAGGTGATTGGGTCCTATCTCTATCAGTCTGACTGTCTCGGTGATTCGCTCTAAGTGGACATTCAGCCTCGGTAACATCTGTGTTTACCTCGCTCACTGAAAGCGGATGAATCAGCCTGTCTCTGCCTGCGCTGAAAGGTCTTTTCACAGGAGGTGGCTGTAATCACTATGGAGCCCACAGCTCATGGTCAGATGAAGCCACAGGATGCCACATGCTCAGCGTGTGTGTGTGTGTGTGTGAGAGAGAGAGAGACAGAGAGACTATGGAGAGATGACATGATTGGAGTAGGCTAATGTTCCCTGGGCTTTTAGTAAGATTTCTGCTGTTATAGATTGCACAAAATGTTGAAATGTTGATAATATTCTGCAAGGGGTGATGAGGGTTGCGGCCGGGGTTTGATCAGTACCCGTATCTTCTCTATCACTGTACCAGGCGATGAGATTTATGGAGCATCAAGACACTCCTGATCCCCCAGCCATGTGAATTATCGACAGGCCTGTCAGTGAGTAAGAGAGCTTAGAAAGTCAGAAGGGTAACCACTTTTCTTTCACTATGTTTTGGTGATGTATTAGATCTTTAACTTCACTTGGGTCTCTGCTCTGCTGTCGTTACTGTCGTTGTCACACTGCGGGCTTATCAGTGAGACAATGCCTTTATTGTTTACATCAGCTGTAGGTCACCAGAGGAATCTGTGCCAGAGATGAGGTGTAATAGAAGCTTAGCCAGAGTCGTTCCAGTTGAGAGATAATAGTTATCAATTTCAGTGGTAACAAATGTGAAGACAGCCATTCCTATTACTTGTACAACCTGAAACTGGCAGTTAACAGAACTGACCTCTTATTAAAAAGTTACTGAATTGTTGTATTTGGTGCAGCATCACAGGGCCCAACCCGAAAAGAAAAAAGATGATACAGGCCAAAGTAATGTACTGTGCTGACAGTGCCTCGCCATTGTTGCCACAACACACTGTAACAACACATACTGTATCTCTTTGACCATTTGAATGAGAGCTGAGAGAATTGACAGCCATTCAAGTCATCTGGTGAAAATTCTTGAATTCTTTAATATTGCAATATATCAGGAAAGAGAACTACTGTATATTGAACTATCTATATTACCAATACATCATGACTAAGGTCTAAGCATTTTCTTTTGCTTTTGTGTTTTTGGCTAGCCTAGAAATCTAGACGCACCCTAGCGGTAGCAAATATCTTTGCTCCATAGGTGGGTCTAGAAACGAGCCATAGGAACTTTTTGAGTCTTGAACACCGTTTGTGTTCACCAATCACAGCGCTCTATCTGTTTAGAGAGTTGTTGGGCGGGCTTAACGCGATGATGACATACATTTTAATTGGCTTGTCAGGCTAACGTCATCCTGCTCTTTGCTCTGATTGGTCGTAGCGCCACCCTATTGCGTGCAGAGGCAGTTTGAAAGACAGCCTTCATCCCGCCCCCTGGATTGAGCCGAGGTCTACCGGTCGTTGCCAGACTATACATTTTAATGATATAGTCTGGCTTGTCAGGCTAGTTTTTGGCTACACTAGACTGCTGCTTTTTTGTCATCACGGATTTCCTGTGATCTATGTTTAACACATAGATATAAATCAAACTTTTTTGAACAATACAGAGAAAATTTGCTCAACAATTCAAAATGTAGTTTGGTGAAGACAAGAGACACAGATGTTGCTTCAAAACATAAACAAAAAAGAGAACAAAAATTGTTGAAATTCATAATTGTGACTTCTGAAGAGGGTTACCAAAACAGCAGAAAAGCAACCGGACTTGCATAGTTCCGCTTTAAATTCACACTGCTGACATGTCTACACATAAAAAGTTAAGCCCTGTGATTTCAGCCTAACATTCCCAAATGTCCCCATTATCACTGGGGGGATGGCATTCTGAAAGCTGGAAATATGTCTGTCAGCATGACATTGTTTTTCTAGCCTTGACCACCATGTTCACAGATCCACAGATGTAGGTGGGAAATGGAAAACAAGGAAGAAAAAAAGAGAGCGCTTCTGTCTGATTGAAGGACAATCTGACATTTGACGGAGATCAGAGGAGCAGTGACAGCCTTGAGGGAGACACAGAGCACCAACACCAACAGACGAGAGCACTTACAAGGACAAATGTCCTAAATGGAGTAGTAAGAAAGAAAACCCATATCTCTGCTGGTTTTGCTCATGCCACAGTGAGTGCAAATATTGTACAATTGGACAAATTGTGGTATTATAGAAGAGGAGAATAAATCCTTGTAAAGCTCAGGGGAACTACAGTGCCAGCCAGGTAATAAGTCTCTGTGGGTTCATCTTTACAAGTGACTCTTTCCAAACTTCACGTATTTGACCATTTATTAAAAATCGAAAATATTTACAGTGCAGCTTTAGGTTTTTTTAGCTAGTGCATTTCCAAGTCCCTTGAAACAAATATTGTCCATGTCTCTCCACCAATATTTGTGATAATAAAAAGGCAAACATCTCAATTGCTTCAAATAAAGCTCTGCTTCTATGACAGCAACCTTGAAATCCCCGGTAATAAAGCCATTTTATTCAAGTACTACATCCCATGTGCCAAATATTTTGGCTGCCCTGTTTGGGATGAATGTCATCTTGTGAGGATATCAAGGTGCAACTGTACGCCTTAAGGCCAATATTGTAGCTGTTAGCTGTTAACGGTGTTGCTGTACCACAGGGAGCTTCCTTGAAGTGTCACATGTTACCTCAGATCTCAGTGACTGTTCTGTTACCACTGCTGTTCCAGCACTAAAACCTTTTTTGGCCTCGCTGCTGGCCAACAATATCACCTCCCCTGGAGCAACAGAGGAAAACCAGAGGGCGGGTATTTAGTAGTCAACATTCATGGCAGATCACACTCTTTGATTCCTGTGGCACTCACCAAAAATTATCTCTACATCTGCCAGAAAGGTTCAGACATTTCACTGAAACATCCCCACTCCGCCGGATTTCCTGTGACTTCCAACACAGTAGTTTTTAACTTAATTAGGGCCACGAGCAATCGCACCGGGCACTGGTCCCAACAGCTATGAAATAGCTGCAGGGACCAGTTTGTGTGGATTTTTTCCTAGTTATTTTCTTTCTTCATCTTCCGGACGATTTTCGATTCGCTTCGAGTTGCAGGACAAATTATATATCAAAACGTGCGGTTTGATCAGGATCAGTGTGCTATTACTTTTCTCAACAGTTTACGAATTTTTCGCGACGTAAGTCGCGAAAAACTGCGCAAAATTTTGCATTGAAGTCAATGGGACGGGCGAAAAAAAAAGAGCAAAAAAGACCAATCATTGGAGTTTAACAAACGTCTACTGCTCAGGCATACTTTCACCTAGAGACTTCATTTAAACTTTAAACAGTAGACACAAGTCTTGTGTATTGTTGTATTACTCCACGTTTTGATAGGTCATATAGTTTTTGATCAATCCCTGTTCAATGACCATGATCATTTTTGGAGAAATTATGAGATTATAATGGTTGTGTATTGCACGGAATGTTCGTGTCAGAGTGGGTGACATCATCGGTTAGAGTGGGAGAGATGCCAGAAAAACTCCAGATTTTTTCTCTTTCCAAACTCCAAACGGCCACAATTTACACTCTACACACATAATTTCCGCCACGTTTGTAGATGAGCTCATCCTCGATCTCATCATCTGCTCAAAATATCAGAGTGACTTACAGAATTTAAACTCTGAGCCTCTGAGTGCAGCCACGTCTGTCCCTGCTCCTCATTGACTCCAATACAAATATTTTCTGAGAGAAGCAGAACGGACTGATGTTTTAAAACTGCCATCCTCTCCAAAATATTTACTGTAGAAACACCAAATCGTACCAAAATTTTCAGGAAGTCCTTAGAGCAACGTGTTCTGTGTTTTGTTCTGATAGGAGTTACCGTTTTGTCACGCGAAGCCTAAATGTGAGACCGGTGCAGAGGCAGAAAATGGCTCTTTTTCTCCACGTTTCTGTCTGTCTCAGCCTGCGGGGGCCCCTATCGCCGTGGTAACCTCTTTGATCCTCAGGCCAGAGCTCGTTAACTTCATAAACAATCCACCTGGCGCTCGTTTAAATGTTTATAAACACAGACACAGCTAAATCAGACTGACACAGGATGCAGCTACTAACTAACTATGTGTCAAGTCAGTCACACACACACACAGACTCTAGAGCCAGCTTCATGTGATTACAGTCACACACACACGCACGCACGCACGCACGCACGCACGCACGCACGCACGCACGCACGCACGCACGCACGCACGCACGCACACACACACACACACACACACACACACACACACACACACACACACACACACACACACACACACACACACACACACACACACGTAACCTAATGTGGTTACAGCTCCTCCATATCAGTGCTTATAGAAAGATGATCATGTGTCTGTCTGATCAGCTCTGTCTTGACCTTAAGATCGTGGGTTTGATTCCCATGTTGACAGAGATGGCACAACCCGCAGTAGCTCCCGTGGCCCATTCAAAATTTCCCGAGAGGAAATTTTCTAGTTTACAGTTGTACTCTTACATTTCCCTTCTGTTTATTTTGTTATTTCTTTCTTTTTTTACATTTGACTTCCCCTCCTTTGGCATATTGTAACCTAATGCATTAAAATAGCTTGAACAGCAGTTGCTGCTATTCATTGTGAATGAGACCTGGCTTTGAAGCACTGTCCCCCCCACTGAGCTTGACAGATATGAAAAGTGCCCAGCTACAGTGCAGGGAAACACGGAGAGAGGCTTTTACAAATATCCTCTGATGTAGTGTTATGTGTGTTGACTTGGTGAGAGCCAACGGCAATCACAAATTTGTTTGGAACTCCACTCCATTATAGAACTAACTTTCAATAAAATGCAGGAAAAGTTTGTAGTGTTGCTTTTGTTGTAAACGAACCTTTATGACGAAAATGAGACGAGACGCAACAAAAATGGTGGTCATGTGACGATAACTATAATGCAATATATAATGCAATATTGTTGACGAATAAAAACGAGACTAAATGTGGTTTACAAAATAAATACTCTGCTAAAATGTCTCTTCATTTACATTGACCGAAACAAGATGAGACAAAATAACGTTATAATGTTTAGCAGCATTATTATTATTATTAGGCCTATTATTATTATTATTTTACAGTATTTTTATTTCAGCGATGTCACTTCCTCAATCCCCATGCACTAGAAGATGCAGCTGCGGTGGGTTAGCGATATCGAAACAAAGTTAAGTCTGACACAAAGAAAGGGGCCGATGGTCAGGCAGCCAGGGATCGTCAAACGACTGAGACGTGTGTGTGTGAGTGACTAGCTTCTGCTCTGGAGTGTTGGATCATTTCATCTTCATCCACTTGCTTAACTGTTCACATTAACAGAAATTTTGACCAGGGGTGCCCAAACTTTTGCATATACCACTGTACAATCAGATAGCAACAAGCTAAACATGTCCACTGTATGGAACAACCTCTATCTTCCTGACGTCCTGCGTCTGTTGGAGAAATGCTGAAAACAATTGCCAGTAAAAAGCCAAAGCTTCCTGAAACACACCGGATCAACCTGCATAAATGTCTGCTGTCATACCTAACACATAACCTTAGTGGCCAAGTTATAATGTAAATAAAGCTGCTTGTAACTTTTTGCTCAGGATTTCAAAAATGATTGAGGAGAAATAATCCCACAGTAGAAGGTATCAAGTTATTCAAGGTAAGGAAATGCTGTTATAAAATTAAGAAAAGAATTGACAAGTGAAAATAGACTGGTTGCAGCATCAAATGAAAAAAGTTAAAGAAGCAAGCTCTTGTCGGTGTGCTATGTCCAGAGGGAATGACAGTCCTCAGGCAAATGAGAAAACAAGGAGACAGTGCCAAGCATTTCAAAGACTGTGTAGTAAAGCAGAAAACTTTGTCAGAGAGAAAATACTCATTGGGATTACTGCCACCATTCTGAAAAGATCAGGTGGGTGCATATATAAGGAATCTGGTGTTCAATGTTTCTTGTGTGGTATCAACTCTGCAGACTTGTGTTTATTTCCTGTCTCTGTCTCAGAAACCTCCAGAGACAGCAAAGGGCTGGGAGCAGAGCGCGAGTGAATGTGAAGGATAATGTGATAGAAAATGAATTGTCTCGGGTGGTTGGCTTTGTCTCTTAGGGAGCAACGGTATCCCAATATTGTTTTTCCACAACACTGGTCAAAACCCAAATTCGGCAAACAGAAGTTGGCTTTCCTTTAAATCCCATGTGCTATAAATGTCACCATGGTGGGGTAAGTCATTATGTGCAAATGTGCAAGACCAGTCTTGAGACCACATTTTCAAGGTCTTGGTCTTGTTTTTTCTAAGTCTTGTCTCGGTCGAGCTGGATTCAGAAGTTTTTCTCAAGACCAGTCAAGACCACAGCTGCAGTGACATCTTTTTTTTAACTGCAAACGTCTCTCTCTTTCACTCACTCATCCATCTTTTTTACAGACTAGCCTATATCTTAACACAGAATTTCTTTGACACTAACTGATTAATATTCCTTCATCACACCGCATCAAAGTTGAATTTATAGATTTACAGTAAACACAACATTTTTCCTTTGTAGCCACAGTACTATTAGCATTTATGAGCAATGGTAGGCTACTAAGTGCAGTCGTGGTAGTCTCGCTCGCCAGACCCTCCTTCAGTCGTGGAAACACTGAGGAAATCCAGTTGTATGTCATCAGCTCAGTGAGTCAAATGTCAAGGCTGTGCATGCCATTCAGTTTGTTGTTGGTAATGTTCACAGTGTCCAGGTGGCATATCAGCTTTCATGGGTTTGAGCTTTATATACAGTCTATGGTTTGAGCCAAACCTGTATCCAAGGCTATTTGATAGAAGCATGTGGGGAATTTGACAGATAGCCTACAGTACAAGCTTTTTCATAAACATGGAAGTGTCAAAGAGCTATTCATTAAGATGGTGGAGGAAAGAGAGAGATGCTTTCTGTGCTCAAAGAGAAGCTGCTACAAAGCATTGGGTTAACAAGAAGCATCTGCCTCTCAAAGAGCTTGTCACCTTAAAGCAAAGGCTTTCACACCCATAAAACCTCTCTGACTCCTCAGAGATGTCTAGACAAAAAACACTGAGAGTGGAATTGGATACTGTCAAAGGTTAGAGCGAAGAATGGACAATGTTGGAGCAGAGGATGTGACCCTGCAGGTCAGGCGACTCCACTCTGATGTCTCGCTGAGATACTACTGGATAATGTCTGGAGGGAAAATATTGTAGATGTGAGTATATTTCTCCTGATTGTTTCTCACACTCCCTGTGACAGTTGCTTCAGGTGAATTAAGTTTTCTTTCTATTCTGAATCTTACTAAAACTTTCATTCAAATCACTGGAGACGATGTCAGTGCTGGTGTCTCCATTGAGGATAAAGTCAGAAAGTCACTGTGCACATCAAGTCTCTGATTAAAAATGCAGAGACCAAAGCTAAAGTTTTGATCCTCAGCTTTAAATCATCCATGACATGCCAGCCTACAGTCTACATAGAGACCATACAGAAGTCTTCTGCAAGCCTCCAAATCAGTCAGCACACTCTGAGTGGAGCTTCGTTGAATCCATGCTTGTTTTCAGATAGATCATTGGTTGCACTGCTGGAGTTCAGACTATCACCTGGAGTTTACAAACTGCAATTTTAGACAGAATGGAGGAGTGAGAGAAAACAAAACATCTTCCAATCCTGTCAATGTACAAGCTTGGAACAGAGGGCTGCTAACGTGCACCATGCAAAAACTAATAACGTTTCAAACTGGGAACAAGCAATTCTTATTTTCTGGTTCATGGGAAGGATGGAGGGAGGCTTATGAGAGGGAGCCTTGAAATATCTATGTTCTCATTTAGTTTTTGGTTTGTGAATTTCTACCATATTTAAAGTGTTTGAAATATCATAATCAATTTCCTCACTCTGTGGCATGGTGCAGAGAAAATTTGAATTATTTCTGCTTAAGTTGGCTTAATTAATAAAAAAAACCCCACATCGGTACAGACAAACTGAATAAAAATTCACGTTAGCAGCGGCTCATGATTTATGAATCCTTCAACATTCAATACATTCAATTAGCAGTTTATTAAGTGCATCTGAAAACCAATGCAGTCTAATGTAATAGAGCTGAATCAACAACTCCTCAACACACACACTGTGTTAGGTTTACTGTAGGAAGAAGTACCAAAATAAACTGCCATCTGAGTGATATGCACTTATAGAAATACTGCAGATACTCGCATTGCACTCCCAAACATACAGTTTGCAGGTATAGTCCACTGCAGACTATAAGATGTGAGATTCATAAGGCATGTGATGATGTGAAGTGTGATTTGATCTTATATGTTGTGGCATAATTCTCTACTGTCTGTGTTGCTTGATTATGGTCACATTGCATAGTTACACACCCTGTTTATTACAAGCTTTCCTTTTTTTTATGAGAAATGCAAATGTGCAACTGGCTCCCCCTATTTTGCACTGAGGTTGAGGATCTACAGGGAATATTCACTGTAAAAATAAATAGCCTGAGGCTGTAATACATAGACTGGCTAATTAAACTCTTGTGTTGAAATCACCTACAATGAGTTTCATTAATGTTTGCATCAATTGCAATAATTCTGAGCCTGGAGCATTTATGAGGGTCACCTCAAGAGAATGTAAAATATCAATGTTGTATAAATGAAAATGAACTAGGTACTGGCTCAAGGCCGCCACGTGTTAGACCTCAAATAACCAGAAACTGAATCAATAAAATGTGACCTTTATACTAGCACTCCAGAGCTGCAACAACTATTGAAATACAAGCACTGGCTATGTTTATGAATAGAAAATGTGTTTATTAACCTGGTTACTTTGCAGTAAAGCTCTGGGTCAAAACACAGAATTGACTGATACTCTTATAATGAAAAAGCAGATTTAGTCTCTTTCAGTGTTAAACGGACCACTTTTTGTCATAGAGCAATATGTTCGCTGATGACAAAACTGTCCATGAATGCTGACATCGGTGTTCACATTTCTAAAGTAACCACACTGCAGCACCACTTCTTTTTAGCATTGCACAGAGCAGAGATTGGGCAAACTGTTGGAGAGTAATTCATGCAAATAAGCTCATTTTCCAAACGTTTGAACCATCTCTTAGGCTATATCCCTTAAAGGTCAGGAAACTGTAGCTGCTCCGAGTCCAAGTGTAACTAAACAGAGCATAACTCAATAAAATAACAAGCAACAGAACTGCAACTTAACTACAAAGTGTCTCCAAAAAAATCACTGGGGAACTTTCATTATGTTGACATGAGCAATTCTGACACGTACTGTTCATTATCATTTGTTTTTTCACCAGCAATTATACTGGTCCCCTATGTCCAGTAATAAATACATAAAAGTTGTTGTCTCCTTATGGGATTTAATAAAGGATGTGATTTTGTACAATGCAATCAATGCTGTGAAGTTTTCAACCATCTGCTGTGTTTATTTTTCTCTAATAAAAACAGCCATGAGAACAGGAAAGCCTAACAAGATCTTACTCCAAAATGGTGTTTAATGTTTCAGTCAGCCAGGAGAGGGATCGACTCTCGAGACAAAACTAATAAAAAAGGACTTAACTTGTGCCGTTTATTATAACAAAAGTAAAACTCATAAATGATAAACAACAGATTGAATTTCAACAAAACACGGGTTCCCCAATTATCCATTCAAAGAGTATTTTACCCAACTGCTCTTTGAGAAAATCTTATTATTCTCCAGCACATACTGTACTTAGAGTAAATGCTCCAGAGGCTATGTGGTGTATGGTAGGTAAATATATTAGGCTCTCATTCATATTGGCTTCCTCTGTCCCAGGTGGCAGTTTGCTGCCTCCAAGCAATCTCCTCGTATCCACCTGTACTGTCATGTAGAGATGTATAGCTGGGCTATTTGTGTCTCATCCTGTCAACACAATCTTCAAAGTCTGTCACACGTCTCTGGAGGTTTACATGGCCGTGCTTTTATTTCCATGTTGGATTTAAAATGTGCATGGAAGGATATGTACACTAAGAGAGAGGGAGTCACAGAGAGAGAGAGAGAGAGAGAGAGAGAGCAGGAATCAAAGAGATCGAGCTGTCCTGTTTCTGATAATAGACCACGGCAAACCAAGGCTGCTGGTAGTGTCTAGTGCGAATGTATTTTTCCAGTCCGACTGTATCTATAATCCACTATTTCTTTCTCCATGTTGCCTTGGGCTGATCAAAGCGCCTTTCCGCTTTAGAAGAGTCCCCAAGGTCCATGTGTGAATAATAAAATACCACACACACACCCAGACAGAGAGAGAGAGGGAGGGAGCGAGAGTGTCACATACAGTAGCCACAGCCTGATTACCGTAATAACAATCTCAGCTTTATTTAAAACACATGCCCATTTTTTGAGCAGTAAGACATGAAACATGTCTTTCTGCAGTGTTTCATCAAGAGGTCTATACTCAAAATAGGTCACAAACATGCTTTGAGCTCATATGAAATTTCATTATGAAGAGGAAAATCTTCAAACTGCGCCCTCAGTTGGAACAAGTTGAAGAGGTGAAGAGGTTTTTACACTTATTTTCTGAGATGTTTCATAGCTCTAAAAATTCCTCCTGTAAATCCTTCTGTCAGGTTCACCACATTCCAGTGATTGACTTGATGCTGTGTTTTATTTATTTATTTATTTGTCTTGGTAAACCTACTTTCCTGTCATGTCTACTGAAGTCAGTGATTTTCTCCACTCCTCTGAAGTGATTCTTACAAGTGCCCAAAATAGGCACTTGCATGACGCCTCTGGTGCTTTGATTCATAGGACACCAACACTACTGTGTGTTTTAGACCGGTCTTTGTCCATCACAATCTACTGTACCTAGGCTTAAGATGATGTCACCATTTCGCCACATGGCATGATTGAGCCCCCAACCCTCCCACACTACTACTTCTTTTGTTTTAAACAAAAAACTTTAAAACTATTAAATTATGTTGCCTCTACTCATCTGTTGTAATTAAAGATTGACCTTGAACTTAATGGATGGATCACAGTTTTTTTTTTCTTTGTGTAGCCTGTGTGTATGTGGTAGGCTAATGTAGGCTAATATTTACAAAGTGATGAAGGTTTGACTAAACTTGTGTGGGTGCAGTGGGGAAATAAATATTTGATCCCCTGCTGATTTTGTAAGTTTACTCCCTCACAAAGAAATCGGCAGTCTATGGTAAGCTTATTTTAACAGAGAGACATAGAATATCAAGAAAAAGAAATAGCCTAATAAGAAATAATATCATCATATAAAAGTTATAAATTAATTTACATTTGATCAAATTAAATAAGGGCAGATATCAGCAAGGTATTAAATACTTATTTTCCCCAATGCTACCTAGAGGTTTAGACTGCAGCAGGAAGTAGACAAACAAATACATGGGCATTATGTGCACCATGGAACAAGACATCCCCTGATAACAATAGCATTTTGAACTGAAAACCAAAGTCCCCCGTATGGGCAACTTGAAGACATGCAGAACAAACACAGAGCCACCACTGCACTAATTATGAAAGAATAGTCATATTCTATGTCAAATTAAACAGCAGAAGCTGGCCTACAGCCTGTAAAAAACATGTTTTTATGACCCAAACACTACTCAAATAAACAGCTAAACATCAAACTTAATGAAGCACCTCTGTGTGGACCCAGTCGCCACATTTCTGGCTGTATACTACTGTACATTATGCAAAACACATCAGCTAGCCTACCGCAAAAGAGCCGGCTACAAAGATTGGAATGATAGGCCTACTAGCACCCGGGCTGCACCATAGACTGTAAAAAAAAAAAAAGGGCTACACAGAAGCACGGCAGAGAGAGAAGCCAACAACGAGCAAAGTCGAGCAAACACAGACACTGCTTGGCCAAAATATGGTTGTAAATTTCCTCTTACCTTTGCTGTTTTGCCGTGAAAAGTTTATTTTATGGGTAAATCCCATAGGGTAAATCCACAATATTTCCAGTTGAACTTTGACCGGTGTTACATCTAAATCGGTCCGGACGGGCTTTAGGAGCGGCGGAACCTTTACAAGCCAGCCTGCACGTTACGCATTTCAGGATTCTGCTGATTCTGATTGGCTCATGAGAAGAATTCTGATTCTGATTGGCTGCCAGTACTGTCAATCACATCAACGTGGGTATGGCCTCATTCTATTGGCCAGAGATAATGTTCATACATTGTACAATCAGAGGTTTTGAGTTTTAGTAGCATCATTCTGAAGGACACTCATCCAAAAGATTTTTTTTTTTTAGGCGAACATTAAATTTATTTAATTTTTGCTGTGTGTCATCTTCATTTACTCTTCGCCAGTAACACATGAAATTTACACATCTCAGCAATTTCTCAATTTTTTCCTTTTTTTATTATGACACCAAAAGTATTCAAATAGACTTTGTGGTTGCAGAGATACTCGTTTTATTATGGATATGCAATTTTCGAGAAAAGGCCTAGAAAATAGGCTTGGTTTAGGATGTCGTAAATGTATAGTAGCTACATACAGCAGCAGAATGAGTAGCCTAGAGAACATGTATTTTGTCCACATGGCTTATTAGCTGTTTCAAATTTCTAAGGGCAATCGACCTGTAGCTGTGTGTGCTGAGTTGTGTCCAGCTTTGGAGAGGGACACGTCGCACATCGCAGCGCTACCAACTGGGTTACCTGGCAACAGGGACATTTTAGACAGGCAGTCAGGGCAGGATTGTGTCAGTTGTCCTTGAGCCATGACACGCCAGCTGTATGGGACGGGATCATCCATATGTCAGTCAGGTTTATTCTACGTTTTAAGTTCTGGTTGACCAGGCCAGCTTTAAAGAACAAGTGAGAGCTGGTTTCTCTGAAGCAATCAGAGCAATCCACTGCCCAAACGTTAAAGGTGCCATCAGAGTTTCATTAAGTGTCATATGCCAGTATTAATAGAAAACATTTCTCTTTCAGCACCATGCAAATAGATGCACGAATGCGACTGTCTAACGTTGACCCTATCAAACAGTGAGGTTGGCAACAGGCTCCACGCTGGCAGGGTGCAGGAGGGGTGGCTTCGAGGTAAGGAATTCATTTACAAGTTCAATCAACTTAAAATCAACTCCTTTGAGGCCTTCTGGAGCATGCACAACATGTGTAAGTTTTTTCAGTTTTCAAAACAGCAACAAAGCTGTAGGTGTGTAGGCTATGTGTTCAGCATCTGTAATTTTAATCACAATATGGACTATGGCGAGGTTATGCAGCAGTGGTGTGAAAAAGAGAAGTGAAGAGGTGCTGCCGGGCTGAGACAAACAGCACTCATCAAGTCATTTTGCAGTGGCAGGCATTATCCAGGTGCAGAATGAGTGTGTGTTGTTATTAGGCAACATTCATCACTGTCACTGACCGTGGGAAGGTGATTCACATCCATCTTGGCTTCAGTTTGTGTGTTGATGTTCAAACGTCTTCACAGAGCGATGTTACCATTCAAACAAATACATCTGCCAGCTAATTCGGGAAATACAGTTATGGAAGGTAATTGCTGTAATTTGATAGAAAAATGCCACAACAAAAAGCTTTATAAAGATTTGACTTGGAGTGAAATATGTGTCCCTGGTGTCAAACATGTCAATTCCAAAAAATATTTGCTGTCCTTTTTTTTTTTTTTTTTTTATAAGTCGAGGATAGGGTTAGTGCAATTGCTTAATTTAATAGTGTTTTCATGACACCTATGTGTCTATTTTAAGTGACTGGCAGTATACTACACCTTTCTAAAGACTATGTAGGCCTGTGATCTATGACCTAGTCTCATTTGTTTTGACTGACAGCTGAAAATAGCAATAAAAAACATGTGCTCATTTTTAAAAACCAGCCACAAACATAGAACCCTTGGCCTCCTATTCTTACTTTATAGCATTTCTATGTCCTTTAGTAGTGCCCTTTTGTTTTATTTTTTCCCTCCTTATTTGGTTGCATCATTGTAACTTGATAATTGACATCTGCCAATCGCTTCTCCCCCCCTCTTTTCTTTTTTCTCAGATTAAAAATGCATCCATACAGACGCTCTATAGAGAAATAAAACACAGACAGAGCACAAATAAAATTTGATGTCAGTTTATTTTGCAGTTTGTTTACAGATTTTGATTGACAGAGGAGGTCCGGGATCCAATCAAATCGGTACCAGTTCCAATCGGTGAGTCAAATAAAGCCCTGCTCCTAGAGGGTGCTCAACCTGTTCAGTGGGTGCTCGAGCACCCACAGGATTGGCGCCTATGGTCTGAACTGACTTTGCTTATTCTTTAAGTGTATCGGCTATGACATTTATACTGGGGCACAGCTCATTTATACTGGGGCTTGTGCCCCAGTAAAATAGGTCTGGTGACGCCCATGTTGATTACAAATCTATTCAGGTCAACTGAACTAATTTGAGGTCACCTCTGTGTACTAAAAAGAATAATAGATTTTACAGGAGCATATAATTTGTCTAACCCATGTACCCTAACGCTAGGAAGTCAAGAGGTTGTGAAAAAAGCTTTTCCTCCAACAGAAGAGACTTTGACATGTCACAGCCGGTGCAAATCACAGAATTACGGTTGGTTCAATTTCATTTAGATACTTCATTTTCGGGGTTCTGGTATTGTACATGCTGACTCATTTTCACACTATCATGACTTTCTGGGACACTTGACATGAACAGAGACATTGTGAATGTCATTACTGTAATAAAGCCTGTGCTTTTCCCTTTGCAACATGTCATGACTGCTGTGAAAAAGGCCCATGAAGCTTAGTAGAGGAGATGACTGTATACAGTATATCTGTAGATGTACCATAGGTTTTCAGAACCTTTCCTGTCCATTGACTGAAACATTAAAGCAGTGAAAAGGCAAAAGGGACAAATTCAATACTATAATAGCCAACAGAAAAGCGGGATTAAATGACACAATTACTCATTTGCATTACCTAAATGGGTTTCTGTATATCATGGTGTTTGGAGTGCTGGTGCTAGAATGAAAAAGCAATAAAATGGAGAAAGTTGCCATTAATGGGACACAAGATGAGACTCAATGGGCTCTGTTGACCTCATCAGTGATGTGCATCACAGCTTGTGGGCTATATTTGATGTGATGAGCAAGCAAAGACATTTGAGAAAGTGAGTGTGCGAAAAGCAAGGCGGAGTTTATGATTCAAGAGCATAATCTGTATTAGAAAATATGCAGTTCGTATTTAGAGTCATATTCAGACCACAGACCCTACTGTACACTGGAGGACATGCAGTATGTGGTGTATCAGGCACTATGAGGAATCCTGGCTGACATCAAACACAGGTTCACATCCACCCTGCAAGCTTAAGTTTGATCACTATAACTCAACATATGGTCTTCGTTTACTAGGAAATTTTCTGGTCGCCTGCATAAACATCTCACTTCTTCTGATACGATAGCTCCCTTCAGGTAATTGCCACTCACTGTCTTTGAGTCTCTCTTGCTTGCTGTCTTGCTTTTTTTGCTTTCTTATTATGTGATCTGGTCGGTGTGTGAAGTGACGGGTGTTCAAGGTTGATTCAGACATCAGAGAGGAAGCGTTGGATGAATGTTAAAAGACGCTCTCCATTCCTTTTCAAAGGGACCTCCTCATCTCCTCAGCCTGCCTGCTGAGCACCCACAGTGGGCAGAGGGAAGCTCGAGGCCAGCCTGACTACCAGCTCTTCGCTTCCTCGCCATCTTTCATCATTCTCGCTCTACTTTGCTGTCTTTTTTCTTTGAAATGAATCATTTTTTGCTTGAAACAAGATAAGAGGAAAGAGACAATTAGCAAATGATTCTTCTTAAATCTTCACTCATGACTCAATTGGCCTTCGTTTTATTCTGAAATGTATTTATTTTACTGCTTGTCAACCTCAGAGGGCACCTTTAATAAGACTCAGGCAGACCTTTACTCAGGCAGTGTCATGACAAATAGAGAGTGATGCATCAGTGCCACTGGCTGCTGAGAAGGTTTGTGTGAGGAAAAACTTTGGTGTTTATTAGTTTTAGTTTTAGCTTTAGTTAGTTATATATATTTTTTATTTTACACACAATTGAGGCTAAAACTAACCTCCCCCCAATACTCCAGGCAGTTTTCAATAGTAGTGAACTGACCAGGACCCTGACAATACACTGCAGTATAATCACTACTATGATGATAAAATTGGTGCATAATGTTTTTTGTTTGTTTGTTTGTTTACAAAATTAGATAATCCAGTGTCCCTAGATTAGATCTTTGGGAGTTAGGATTGCTGTTGGGCATCACCAGGGATGTTGTCCCATGTCAATGACCAATCTGGCAATCTTCATTGACAGAATCTAAAGGTGCAGCTGGGATGGAGAATTTTGGGCTCCTCAGAATCACTTCTCAGTTTTCTGCAGATGACGTACTGTAGCTCTGTTGGCATATTTGGACTGAAACCTCTGGCATGGATGGATGGTCATGGTTTCTGCCTGAAAATGATGGATTGCCCCCTTCAGTATTTCGGGATCCTGTTCATACAACTATGGGTCCATGGTGCCCACAGCCAACCATGTTCCACCCAATGTGTGACCATGAGTTGGTATATGTGTGTCCTTAGAGATAAGGTAAAGAGCTCAGACACCCAGTGGGAACTTCTAAAAGAACCAATTGAGTTGGTTCAGGCATCTGATAAAGATAACTCCTTCGTGGCTCCATTACAGGGAGTGCAGAGCATGTCCAGCTGGTCCATGGGACAGAACATGAACGTGCTGGAGGGCCTGTATCTTATCTGACATGGGAACACCTAAGGATCTTCCAGCAGAAAGACACTTCTGAGGAGAGCTGCATCTGTCTCCTGACAGCCAGTTGCCATCATCAATTCAAAAATTTAATTGGGGTAAAAAAAGAGGAAAAATTCAAACTCTACATATTGACTTTTGAGGAAAATAAAAAGCAACTGTACATAAAATTGTGACATTGTTGCAGTGAGTTCCTGTGGAGCACCACACGAGGGTTATATTCTACAAGCATTTTATTTACTGCTATATCATTGCATGTGTTTTTTTGTGTTGTGACAACCATTGCTGAAACTCTTCATTTTGAATGAGACTCTTCATTTTCACTCTCACTCTCTCTCTCTCTCACACCAGTTTTCTACCTCATTACTGCATCTCCCCGAGGGGTTCCTTATCAGTTTTAGCTGGCCTCACCTATACACCAGCTATGAAAGATGTTGGAGGGAACAACGACAGACACAGGCACGTAGGGATGACAGTAGACTTAGAAAGAGGAGTGCACACTGCAGGTGGAGAAGAAATGTGGCCTGAGGTGGGATTAGTAGTGGAGAGTTGCCGTGGGGAGCGTGGGCAGGAGAACAAAGATGGAAGAAATGCGTGCGAATAAACAACCGAGCACACTCAGGTTACTCTAAAAGTGTTGCACAACTTATTGTTACAAACAACTTTGAGCCACTGTCTTCTGCTGAGGGAGAGAGAGACGGGGTTGGAGGGTGGAGGAAGACGAGGGAATTTCTCTGTGGCTGTCATTGATTTGCTGTTCTTTAAAATATTTGTGCGGTTCTTTTATTAACATATAACTTTATTTATTCAGGCTCACGTCAAGGCTCGTCAGCCCATCACCTACACATTATTGACATGGATACTGATCTTTTTGTGGATCCAATCTTCTTTCTTCTTCTCCTTCCTCTTCCATCTCTCTCTCTCTCTTCCTTGTACATCCTCAACTCCTTCTCCTTCCCCCTCTCTTTCATTTTATACCCCCCCCCCCATGCTTTCTCCACCTTTTTTTCTCTTTTTCCTTCAACTTTCTTCTCTTCTGTCTGTCTAGCACTCCCCTCCCCCTTCCCCTTAAGAGCTTCTAGCTCTTTCAGGCTGCACTTGAAAATAAGAATTTAATTTGCTTGCCTGGGTAAATAAAGGTTAAATAAAAAAATAATAAGTCTCCCACTCACCTGGTTGGTCTGGACTACTATTACTATTACAAAGCAAATGTGAATCAAATCTGCATCTTATTGTGTCAGAGATTAAGAGTGATTTATTCACACACATTTAAATCTTCCCATTCTTCTCAATTGCTGTCAACCCTTTGCATATAAACCTTTATAAAAACCCACACCGGTGCTTCATCACTATGGATCCCCAGGTTTGAACCTTGATAATCTTCACTATTGGCACAGCAGGGGAGCTCTTCTATCTTTCCAGAGGGAGAGGCTTGAGATAGTAGCACATCTGAGGTGCACAGAAAACAGGCCCACTCCACCTTGATGTGAAAAGCCCAGCGGGGATCTGACCACATGACAAAAGGCGCTGGATGCATCCTCCTCCTCCTCCACTTCAAAAAGATGCTGGATTCATTAAAGTGTCGCACCAGGAAGCACGAGAAAGTGCTACAAAGAGATGAGTGTTTGTCTCCACATCTGTAGGCGAGCTTGCACTTACAAGCGCACGTACGTCAGCCAAAGTGCCCTCGCTTCCTTCAAGGCATCAATGCGGCAGCACACACATAATCATGCATGTGTGTATAAACAAAATCACACACAACTGCACACACGAACACACACTCTGCTGTATAATCGGGAGCTGAATGGGGCAGCGCAGTGTGTTGAGGTACAAACCGAGGGATGTGGTAATTAGGGCCACACGTACTGAACTGTAGCAGCTTCAGTGCACAAACAAACAAATAAACAAAGTGTGTGTCAGCAAGACTGTTGTGCCAAAGGTCTGGTGGGCAAATTGGGCCTCTGAGATCTCTTAGAGACAAAACACAAACAAACAGGAGAGGGTGGGGGGCTGGATTTGGGTTATAATTTTTTGTGTATGTGTGTGTGTGTGCGCGCATTAAAATTCTTGTTATGATCAAAGAGGCTATAAGGGCAGGAAGGGTAGGTGGTGAATATTTAAAGGACTGCGGGCATTCCGCTGAGCAATATATGTGTGTGTGTTTGCTTTTAACATGTGTGCAGGTCATTGGACCACGTTGTGTGTGTGCAGGCTACTATGACGACACATCCACACATCTGTCAATCTTGAGCTGATGAATGGCAGGTCCTGACAAACATGTTTCCTTTGAGTTTTATATTTATTATTGTCAATGGTTTAGTAATTATTCAGCTGTGTACATCAATCTGTTCCTGTACTGATTAATTATTGTTTAAACAGCATAAATAACATGCTTAGATGTGGTTCTAATTCAAATTCCTTAGCAGCTGACAGACCAAATAGGACTGATAATAAGCTCATTAATTCTGCTTTGTTGATACAGTCACCCACACAGGCTGAAAACAGACACAAACAAAAATAAGACAGAGGAGCATGTGGAGTGGGAAAAACAGAAAACCCACAGAAGTACACTTACTCATTTACGCTGCACTTCAGATAATCTAGAAGTTAAGATTTTACATACAAAACACATTAGGACCACAATTAATGTTTGTTTTCACTGGTGATTAATCTTAAGATGATGCAAGTTACCTGCTGTAGATGCTGAGGTGATATTTCAAAATAGTCCAAGAAAATCCACAGA
Organism: Trachurus japonicus; assembly: GCF_045865225.1. Classification (NCBI taxonomy): domain Eukaryota; kingdom Metazoa; phylum Chordata; class Actinopteri; order Carangiformes; family Carangidae; genus Trachurus; species Trachurus japonicus. The sequence goes on from NC_140907.1 coordinate 14,264,837, forward strand.
AGAACAAAATAGTTAATATTGCTGGTTCTCTGTTAGTTGTTTTTTTGTAAATATGAGTTGCCTTACATGAAACTGCACAACTGTTAAACATTTAGTTCAACTTCAGCCAGCTATACAACACTATTATGTTGATTAGGGTCTCAATTATAATAACGCAGTGGTTCATTAAGATGCCGGGGGCCATTGTGCCTCCATAACCAACACATGACTTTTGATACTTTCAGTACATTAAGCTGATCAGTCATTTGATGTAAATACTTGTGTAATGGTATTTTCATTTTATCATATTGTTGTTTGTATTGCGACTTTTACACAGATACACTGTATGTTTTCATACGCACATATTATTTTCATTACTGATTAATCTGCCGTTTGTTTCCTTGATTAATTAATTGCTGTGTGTTTATAAGATGTCAGAAAGTAGTGAATAATGGCCAAAACATTACAATTCATCAAAATATTCTGTTTAAACAAAGAATAGCAGCAGCACGATCCTCATAATGGAGGAGCTGGAACCAACACAATGATCAGAATGGTTGCCAATTTTTTTTTTTTTTCCAAAATATTTACAACATTAATCCAACTTGTTATTTCAGTTGAGTGTGCACACTGCACAAAATCTTGCTTGCTACAAATCTACCAGTGTGAAGCTCTCCTTTAGCTCTGGTCCTCTTCACCAATATTAATTCAAAAATATTAATATGCATCTTTTAAGATCAGATGCAGGACCACTGAATGATTGTCATGAGCTGCACAAAGAACACACAGTTCACAACCGTGCATGTGAAATATAATCATGACCGTGGAGCCCGATACAAACAAAGAGAGTGGAAATTAAAATGTGCATGTGCACTCCTCTCTGCTGGAGAATGAAAAATCAGCATCTAAATGAATGTTTAGTGAGAGTCTTAGTCAAACATGGGCGTTCTTTAAACAGAAGGCAGACAAGCAGTTTCCAGGAGAGGAGAAGGAGGTTTGATTAGGAATCTGCCTCAGTGATCAGCCATTCTCTGTGTAAATGTTTCCAACTGTGGGTTCAGGCCAAAACATTTCCACCAGCCTTTACACTGAGATACTTCAAATTACTATTCCACAATAACACTGATGATTGATCCTGGTGTTCAATATTCTTTAGCCTGTGAGGTCTTATGGCACAATAATAATCCTCTTTGGTGAGAAGAGGCAGAGAAATGCCTTTTTGCCATCTGCATCAAAAGCAGAAAACAAACACAAACTAATTAAGTGTCTGGCACTGACATTTAAATTCACTTATAAGATTGTTGTGCTCTATTTGTTGCTTTTGCTTTACTTGCTGAAGTGGTTTGGTCTAAGTTATTCTGTCTGGATGGAGCCCTCACTCAAAATGAATAGTGGAAACAAAAAAAAAACATTCAGCATGGATCGTAGCCTGAAGGTATTTTAACAGCTACTTAGGCTCACGCTGTGCCGTGTCTTCACACACACACGCACACATCGTCTGTGTCCTTCAGAGGCATGTCAAGAGATTTTATGATGGGGGGTCCCGACAAAGAGGAAATGCTGCTGTTTCCAAATTTCCCATCTGGTTACTAGGCAGCCATGTGTATAAAGTCTGAAAGTCACCCTGAGAGTGGAAAGAAACTCAGACACACACACACACACAATGTTCTGAGTTTATATGCTAAGAATTAATATCAGATGTCATAAAAAGTATTCTCAGGCTTCAGCAGTCCACGGCGCCTCACACACACATGCAAAAACTAAACTATGACTATGAACATCTCCTATGAGTTATGTTTATATTTAGCTCATGTGCATCAGTTATATACTATACAGTACTGTACTGCCTTACAGGGAAAGAGCGAGGTTCATACAGTGAAGTAAAGGTATGGTAACAATATTTTATTTTTTCCATGGAGACCTCTGTTTCTACTGTTCAGTCCTGAGAACCGGTGTTACTGTATCTGTTTTGGTATTTTTATGTTTGACTGTGACTGCAATCTATTTCTAACCTTAGGAAAAAATGCAAAATGTGCTTGTTAAATAAGAGAATTAACAGGACTTATATACCTGTTATAGACCAGCATCTTCACTTTAAGCTGCAACTGCACTGGGCCAAGTAAAGTTTACTACAACGCTGAGGTGATTGTTTTTCTGGCTCTGACTTATCAGACAAACTGAGACCTTCAGTTTATCTCCCCAAAATGTTGACCTACTCTTTCATCAGAATATCTTAATTCCCTAAACACCACCACACCTTTTGTTGCCTCAGTGTGACATAGGAAGAAGAATTAAAACCGATTTATATGAAAAATGAATGAATGATCATCACCGAACATTTTACTAATAGATGTGATACCTGAACGTTTCCAGCGGCTGCAGCCTCCTCTCATGCGCCACGTCTATGAAGAGAAAGAACTGTTTGTCTGTATGAAGCACTAACTGCGTCCTTCCTTATGATTATGTGAAAGCTTTACTCAAGTAGACAGATGAATTATGGGGATGAAGAGTATTCATTGCAGTTTGAGTTGCTTTGGGTGTTGAATTGAAATCACAGTGAGCTGGTGAGTGGGGTGACACTTTGTTACTCCCCACGGTAGTGCAGGTCAAGGAGGATTTGATGAATTTATTTTTGCATTCACGCCTGGTATTTATTATTCATTGAATTTTGCTTTAATCACATGGATTCAGACCAAGAACAGCTCAGTTTCTCTAACACTATCACACAGACACACGCGCTTTATGACACATGGGTCATCATTTATTGGATAAGCATTTTTTAGGTAATCAAGAGGCTGTGTATTGATCATGAGGGTGCCCTTCACTATTGCTGTGTTTAATCTGACCTGGCTTGATTAAAAACAACAAAAACAAACAAATCACTGGCTGGCAGTCGTATTGTGTGTACAGGAGTGGGAGGAAAAAACATTAACGCCTCTGGCGCTGGCTGTCGCTGATGTAGAAGCATAACATAACAAAAAACTGTTTTTACTCGAATGAATTTGTCGAAAACAACTTCACAAATACTGAACTGAAACTACATTTTTATTCTAAACCGGCCCCTCTTGCTGGTAATTTGACCCTAGGTCTGACTCTGGTGCACTGAAATATGATGAAACATGACAATGCACATAAATAACAAAAATAACCATAAAATGCCTTTTCTAAAAGTGAAAGAACATGTCTCATTTGCATAGGGAAGAACACAATGTAGTTGAAGGTGTCTGGAACATGAAAAACAGGACAGAGTTGTCAGAGATGTGGGACACCTGGACACGGAGGGCTGACCTACAGTAGACAAACTAGGACGTCTGACTGTCTCAAAGAAACTTTAGTTTGGAGGCCAATGTGGAAATATGGTGTGGCAGGACCACAGTGGTGGTGCTTGTCATCTGTTGGCACCACAGCAGAACACCATCTGCACAGTTGGTTGGTTTTTATATCAGATGCTTCATCTGATGCAGCTCTGGGTTTAAGGAGCCGTAGATCATATCATCCGCCCAGGGGGATATCAAGTTACAACTGTCACAACTGTCAACACTATGTTGAAATCTTTCTTGAAATCAAACCCCAGTGTTGATGCTCCAGCAGTAGCCATTCAGTGTATTTACATTTAGTAACCAACTCTCTGCAGGAGTCCACCATTGTCATGCTGAGTTCAAATGCACTCCCTACAAACCGGGAACTCAGGAAAAGATCCATGTGTCTAACCCAGCAACAGTTCCTGCTGCTGCCACTTTACATAAACAGTTCAGTTGGAAAAACACAAGGTATTTTTTTTATGGTGAAGCAGTGACAGCGCACAAACTATTTTTGGAGTATAGCTCTGGCTGTGATCATAAATAAAATAATATACTTTAGGAAAACACAAAGCAGAGGGACCTCTTTCCACCATGCACTGCTGTTGAGTGGAAAACGATGATTGTTTGGCTGCACTGTAAACAGATACATCAGCATTTCTGTTGTATTGTTGACAAAGTAACTGCCCTCAGACTTAAACTAGCACTGCATTCAAAGATTTCTTTTGGAACAAATCTACAAAAAAGAGTAAAGTAACTGTTATCAAGTTTAAATCCTCACATCCTCCAGCAGCTCCATAATAACATAATGTAAAATTCAAAGTTTCTGAATACTTTTACTTTTTAGCTTCCCTAGTGATTTCATGCATTTCCCAGAATGCTACTGGTCAGCCTCTAGAGTAATTTCAGTTTTAGACATCATTGAAAAAAATGATTTTCCATATCTATTATTTCATCCTACCCTCTCTGGCGCTTTCTCCTTGACTGACTCTCCTCAACAGCTTTGGACCTGTGCTGCACGTCGTCCCCCTGTGAGAAAGATCAAACCTCCCTCTCTACAGCTGGATGGAGTGATAGAAATCCGAGTGCAGATGCAGGCAAGTGCAAGAGGAGACGAAACCCCCTTAACCCTCCAACTTAGAAAGATGGCCAAGAATGGAGTGAAGACCCGATGCAATATAAAACCCACGTCAAGACTTTGATCTGTTCAGATTTTTTTATTTTATGATTTTTTTTCCCGAACAAAAGCCCAGAAGACTCTTTAAAAATCCAACTGAGATCTCTGAAGGCTTATTTATTGAAAAATAATCTTGTACCCTTTATCTTTGTCCTCTGTCCTCCTTTCTCTTTGTGACCAGAGATGATTGCATTGACCGATGTTGCCTCAGACTTGGGGTTCAGTCTGATAAATGACTCTGTCCGTCATTGGAGGAGGGAGGAAAAACGAGGGAGATAACCCCGCTGTCCATCATCCTTTGTCCAAGTGCAGAGAGGAGATTGGATATTGACCGGAAGGTTGCTTTCTCCAAGCCAAAATATTTGAGGACTCTGTCATAGAATGACACTATAGTCCTGATACAGAGTTTCTCTGCAGTCACAAGTGCACATTTTCAACTCCCAAGCCATTTTTTATTTTTTTGGGCGAAATGCAGTTCCAAAAATGAAATGTATCACACTGTGTAGAAACTGTTATCCTGTAGTCAGGGGGTTAATGTGAACAATAATTGGCTTGGAGGGAGTTGAACCCGGCCTTTACCCCTCAGTGGAGTAAACTTCCTTGTTGTAATGACACTTGGTATCATTGCTACCCTGTTCTAGGAAGTCTTGGTGCTATATGTCTCCAGGCTGTTAACAGTGTAACAGCTGCTTTAACATCTACTGTCGACCACAATAGGCCTGGCAACTATCCAGGCCTACTTTCTGCTCTTGGAACCGATGCATGCCTGTTCCTCATCATCCTACATTTACTGATTTGGCGTGAAGCTGCCTCTCTGCACCATTAGGTAATTTGTCACACCTGCTCTGGCTGTGGCTGCCATCCAATGCCCCTTTACTCCACCAATCTGTGTGTAACTCTTTCTTACTCATCCTTCACACGGCCTGTCATTATAGACAGTTTCTGCACAGCGCCACCTGGCCGCGGAGGAAGTCTCTGCAGGGGCAAAGACGTCTGTATTTGGGGGAATGACCGGCACAGCTGAAGAGGAGGGGTTCCCGCTGGAGGCCGCACTCCTGTCGCACCACCGAGAAGGCCGGGAGGATGTGGTTGATCTCCGAGTCGACCACCTCACACTGCACCTCCAACCTGAAGGTGAGACGGAGAAGCACAAGTTTGAACACACACAGTAACAGTCGATTGGGTTCAATCACAGGCAAAATGTTTTTCTATTGTTTAAAGCACAACTTCGAAACATAATACAAGAAATGAAAGTTATTTTTATTTTAAGACAAGTAACAGGAAAGTGGAACTGGCATAACCTCCAGATAAATGGAAAGTGGAGAACAGAGAGAGATTTCATCACTTTCATCACGTGACAGATGTCAAGAAGAGAGGGGAGGAATTTAGAGGAGAGGCAATGAGGAAGTTGGAAAGACTTGCAGGTATGAGATGTCATCGTGAGAAAGATAAGTTGTGTCAGAGAACAGACTTGAGTTACAAGGGGGAGTAAGGGAACAGAAACAAAGGAAAGAGGCGTTGTAAACTAAGACAGACAGGAAAAAATGGGAACACAAAAGCTACTTGGAGAATGAAAGGAGAACAAAGACCAAGAGTTGGAAGTGAAAGTCTTGGGGAGGCGGATGTTTGGAGGAGAGAATCAAACACCAAAGCACTTTCAGTCTTAGAGTGGAAAGCTCAAGTTTCTGCTTCACCTGCCTGAAGCTGGTAAAGTAAACACCTGGTGAGACCCTGCCTCACTCCTTCTCATGGAAAATTCAAATACAGAATATATATATATTTTTAAAAATGTAATCATTCAGCATGAAATAAGCACATCTGTTTTTATTTTTACTTGGCCATTTAGTGGCCTCAAATGTTGCAATCGTTGGAGTTGCCTCGTGGGAAAAATATTTACTCAAAGACCGGGAAGTTATCGATCCAGAAGGCTTTACTCTATTTACTAAAAAAATATACAAATACATAAAAACAGAACACTGCCTGTTCATTTACAGATTTTGTTAATACCCAAATGCAGGTAAAGTTGGCAATGTGTGATGAGACATCACACAGCTGATTTTTGTAAGGATGCCAGACTTTTAAACAATGTGATAAAAAGTATCAACACAAAGAAACCACTCGTTTTGTTGTTAAACTTCCTGTTAAAGTTTGATGGGCAGACAGTGAGTTACTAACCCGCGCAGAGCCTCCTTGTTGTTGATGAAGCGGAAGTGAGCTGGCTCACAGATGAAGCCTGCTGACTGACATGCCTCCACACAGGACTGGCCCTCTTGAGATACGAGCAGCCTGAGGGAGCTGAGGGGAGGCCAGGCGGGGGGAGCCGTCACATTGGAGGCCCAGCCAAGGGTTGTGGAATTGGGCAGAGGCACAAACAGTGGTCCAGTAATCCTGCTGCCCCCAGCAGACCCCTGTTTGGAGAGGTTGGCTGGAATGAAGGGAGGATCTGGAGCACAGAAGTCCTGTAGGTAAAAGATACAGTGGAAATAGTTTGTGCAATGACATGACATTATTGTGGTACCATTGTTAAAGGAATACCTAACAATGTGTGATTTACTGAGTTTATTGGCAAAATGTTGATGCAGCACAGTGCAGAGCATATTAACATTGAGTTATTTCAAATAGCAAGTGTTTTCTACAGTGTCTGCTGCCTGGGGACTCTGGTGTGCTGCATCTTAAATTACTTCTTAGAGGGCACTACTCCACTGCCATAGTTACTGACTACATCCTGTACTACTGACAGCATCTATCCCATGCTACATGGTTGTGCTACTACAAAAGCACTCACATTGACACTATGCTTAGTCTATGCAATCACTGTGTGTTCTGAATTGACCTCTCATTTTCCAGGCAAACAGGACCATACAGTGAATACAATGCTTATAAGGAACCAATCTAAATTGTGTCATTATTCTACAGCCATTACAGTAGACTGTGTAGTGAACAGTTAGTTCATTATGATAAGTTACTGTACAGAAAAAAAAACTGTCTATTACCACTACATGTGACCCTGACTGGATGATGTAGATTACAGATGTGGAGGTGTGGGTTATGCATAACTCGGGAAACTCAGAAAACAGCCAAGCTATTCCTATTGTTGTCCTTCATTTGATGTCTGTGGTTGCCATGGTTGCATGGTGAGCTGTGATGACAAACTGAAACAGTTCAACCCTCATCAACTAATATGTCAGCAGCAAACAGCTGTGTAAGTTGACAAGAGCTCAGCTGCTGTCTCACTCTGTGCTGCTGCTGCTGCCTACGAGCCTAATGTGCTTCACAAAGAACTGGATTAAAAAATAAATTATATAAAAGTATATTAATCATGTTTAAAAAGTGTAAGACGGAAATAAGGTGTTAATTAGCCTCCTAAATAGCCAGCTGCTGTAGTATGCTGGTGTATCATTATCACCGATGCATACTGTATGTGCTAAACATTTATGAAATATAATATGACAGATATACAATAGAAGTCAAACAAAAAACTAGAAAACACAAAGGTTCAGCAAGAGTAGACGGAGGTTTCTGTCCTAAAACCTTGGTAAACAGGAATCTAGTTGAACTTTCTCCTGTCTCTTTTGACAGTGTAAATGCTGAAGAAGCAGTTTGGAACCCACGCCGCCAGTCAGGAGCTGACAAAGGATGACCAGAGACCCTCTGCAGTTTGTCTGACATCTCATGTGGGATTATTAAAGAAGTCTCTTTCCTGCTACTCCTACATCATTATCATCCTCACACTTCTACTCTTCCTCCTTAATCATCCCTCCTCATTAGTGTCAGAAGTCCTTCTGCTTTAGAGCCGCAGGGCAGATATGTGGTTCGTAATGAGAGTTAGCATGTAGATTAATCATAAGTCTACATACATGGAGTACAGACACACGTGCGCATGCATGCACACATGCACGCAATGATGAAATATTGAGCAGAATATGAGCAGAGGGTAGGTAGTACTATAAGAGCTGGTGAGAAGGCACATATATGAGAGAGGACTAGTGACTAGAAGAGACTGTCTATGCATGTTGCTGTTACATCCACTGCTCTGTGCACATGCACCTCACCTGATGCTGTATGTAGGCGTGGACTCTCTCCAGCATCCCCTCACAGGTGTATTCATAAGGCAGATATGGCTCAACCTGAAAAAACAACAATAACACACACAAAGATAACACACATTGCTAAATGTTCATATTTTGCATGTATTATAGTGTTCTTTTTTGTTGTCAAGTCATTGTTCACACCAACTGCAATAAATTGTCTCCTCTCTGAATGAATGAATGTTTCTATTGTCAGATTTCTGCAGGCCGTAATCACAGTATGTCACAACTTGGAAACTCATTAGGCTTTATTTGCATACCAATAGATCACACCCTGCAGTGATGTGCAGGTTTTAAAACTAAAGCCCACTTTTGACTGACCTAATGAGAGTTGAGCTAGATGAGGCAGACTGCAAGAAACCCTCTCCTCTCTCTCTGTATTTATTTATGTTTATATATACAGTACATGTGTGTGTATATATATATATATATACACACATACACTATATGTATATACATATGTGTATGTGTATATGTATATATACACATACATACACACACACACACACACACACACATATATATATATACATACATACATACAGTGTACACTGACTGTACAGTATACGAGTATGTGAACAAACAGTCAGACAGAAAACTGGATGAATGTAAAAATGAAAACTGTCAACATCAATGTGAGGATTAACATAAATTTAATTAGCTGCTTTAATAAACTGCTTTCTTTATGTCATTGATATTGTATTTCTTTTTATATATCAGTGCAGAAATGTTAATTAAAGCTTCATGACTGACTTAAAAGTAGCTGTTCCAGAAGCGTAACAAGCTAAAACTTTTAACAACCAACCAGGAGACTTCAGAGAGATCGAGGTAGCTTGTCTTTGTGTCCTTGCAAATTATACAGAACTCACTAAACTGCATTTCCAATCTGAAATCAAACTTGTCTAATGTTCAGCCACGTGTGAAATCAGACTTGGCCTATTTCAAGAGAAAACCACTGAGAAGCAAGTTTGCAAGGATGATGCAATTTAAAAAGTTCCACACACTGCAAATCTGATCAAAGCCGTATGCTAATACACTTTGTAAGCTGGAGCAGAAAGTAAACACATGAATGGGAGTGACACACAAACAGGTAACAGTTTTCTTTCTATAGCTTCTTTCGTTAAGCTTTACTTAACCAGCCGTGGGGACTTAGAGCACATTCTCATTTACAGGAGCAGCCCTGCGGGAGAGATTTTCCATTGGTTTTAAATAAGGATAGTTGACAAATGTAATCCACAAAAATGTACCACAAACCAAAAATATTCCACCCCAAGTCTAACTCATCAAAAAGTGTGGGCTGGAGAATCGCTTTCACCTTCTTTTAAGGCATATGTTGATTTTAACCAACTACATCATGAAATATTGAACCATAATTTGTGCAAAGACGACCAAGGGCTTCCACTGCAAGCAAATAGGTCAGACAGCAGAGAGAGGGAGTGAAGGACAGAAACAGAATAATACAGAGTTAGGACAGACAGACAGACGGACAGACAGACAGACAGACGGACAGACAGACAAGAAAGAAAGAAAGAGGCAGAGAAAGAAATACAGAGACAGAAAAAGATAGAGAAAGGATTTATCGGAACATGAGGACTGAGATTGCTCTGTCCTGCATGACTGAACTCAAGCCCCCACACAGTGTACATGTGTCTGTTTGTCTTGTAGTTAATGGCTATTATATACAGGTAAGGCTCTTTGTGCTGATACAACTGATCCATGCTATTTTAATGTCTCTAAATCTATGGTCCAGTTGTCGTTATGTATTTGTTTGGGTTTGAATAAGTACTGGCAGAAAAATAGTATCTGACTCTGTGTGAATGTGTGTGTGTGCGTTAGCTGGGGCATTGTGCCTCCAGTGAAGGGTGAAGGGGTCCATCAGCTCTCGCCTGGTGGTGTGACAGTGTAGACGGAGACAGAGCAGTCAGCCGCTGCTGCTGAACTGCAGCTTGACAAAATAGACAAAAAAAAGAAAACAAACACACACACACAAATACATCCATAGACATCACCTTTTGTCTAATCTCCATGCATGCAGTCTAACTGTAATCTGCTTAAGGCACAAACTATTACAGAACATTTAAAGTATCATGTAGACAGCTGTCTTCCTGCTGTACACGATCCCTCAGCGCCCTTCATGCATTCACGATGGCTTCTTTGTAGGAGTGTTACTGTGGCTCGAATGGGGAATTAACTAGATAGCTGCAATGGAAATATCTAATGCCAAAGCCATATTGTAAGTCATGTGTAGACAGTTGGGAACAATATCCTGATTTCTTTAGCTGTAAACAAATCACTCATAAATCAGACATAAAAATAACGTCAAGAAAATTGACTGCACAGCCATCGTGTTCTCTAGTCAGTAAAGGCACATACACAATCGTTTCAACTTTCACTCTCAAAGAGTCACTTTCATACGCTTGATTGCACCTGCAATCTTAACTTGCGAAAAAACATCACTGAGATATAACAGGTTTATACTGTGGTTATTTTAAAGTGTAAATTGTGTCTCAACAGTTGGCTTTCATAAGCTTTAGTCGATCAGGCCCTCGGACTCTAAAATCTTTCTATTCCTCTATCTTTCTATTCATCTCTTTTGCTCTCTGTTCTTTTAGCATTTTCTCCTCCTCTTTCCTGCTTTTCAGAAAGATCGAATCTGCCCAGTTGACTCGTTAATTAACCTCTCTCCCACTCTTGGCAGTTTCTAGCATCCTCCCGTTCTCCATCAGCCCACATTTCCTGCGTGGAAAGGTTCAGCACAGCAATATCACACTGCAACTTAAATATTGACAATCTTGCTCTGCAAAACTCTCCTATTGAAAAACTACTGTGCTCTTGAGTTAACATTTAGTAACACTTTAGCAATGTCCCAATGATGACAGTGTTTTCACCACCGCTTCTTAATGGGAAAGGTCAACAAAAAACATCAACATGTAGAAGGCGGAACAAGGACTTGATGTACAGTAATCATAATGTAACTTAACTGATGACAAGAATATAGAGGACAAACAACATTTTTATTATAAGTTCCTATTTAACTTTGTGAGCCACTGAGCAAAGTCACTTGATGTCTGCTGCCTCATACCCACCACATAAGATTTTACATTTTAGATATTTTTTGTGGAGTGGACCTACGATTTAAAACAATCATGCTCGTATATTTGAACATTTAAGGACTAAATCCAGTAGTTCTAGGTTTTCAATAGTCAAAAACAAATTCAATTCAAAAATTTCATTCTCACTCGACACTACAGTGCACAGTGGACGAGCATACCTTGGTTCTCATGATTTCCCTGATGGCAGAGTCGAACTCCAGGGAGTTGTTGTAGTCCACAGTCATGACATGAGGCTTGCCAATGTACTGCTCTGCATACGGGTGCTGGGAGGAAACCTACAGAAGGCACATGCAGGGCTTACAGTACATGAACTGTGGGCACTCTTCCTGAAAGTGACGTGGATGCTGAAATAGATAATTAATGATATCTGATGTATAAATATACATTTAGGACAGACGCTTATTTATAACATTTGTGTTAAGAACACACTCACCCAATAGAAAGTACTGCAGGAACATTTTTTAAATGTTGTGATTAAAGCTTGATAGGAAGTGGTGTTGTGATAGGAACATGATGTTCCAGCCTCTTATCAAACACAAACTTATGCTGTCTGAACCTACAGTTGATGCCAGTTCTTTTAAAGGATCTACTCACGAATAAAGTTACTTGGCAGCAAAAATATTCTTATTAGTGACTAACTAACATACTGTACTGCAGCAAAAACTGTAAGGAGCTTACCTCTCTAGAAGTGGGCTTCCCCCTGAAAAACTCATGATTGAGTGAACTATGAGGTGGGTGGAACTTGGGTTGAAGGAAAATGCAGCCATTGGCTATTGCTTCAAGAGGGGCGGGGCCTTCGTAGGGGAAACCAAAGCCAATGAAGAGCTGGAAAAAAAATATATAATTGTCATTTCATATTTTTATGTTTTTTTTTGTAATCATAAATTAGTTTCTGAATAAATGTGAGCGATAGCCCAAGACGAAACACAAGCTGCAGGTGAGGAGCTGGGTACGCTCAGACTAACAGCAGCAGTGAGAATTCAGCAGATGTGTGTGTCAGTAATATTTTCTCTGGTCTCTTACCTTGGCCTTGCGCAGCAGTTGCTGCAGTTCATGCTGGGGCAGCAGGCCGTGGTTCTTCACAAAGGCTGGGACCTCCGGAGGTCTCTGAGTCTCATAGTACACCGTGCCGTGGACCTCCATGTACCTGTGGAGAATCTGCAGGAAACCTTCCTTGCCCTGCTGGGAGGGGAGGGGAAAAGGATGGGTTGGTGAGATGGAGGGCAAAGGGTGAAGAGGAGGGTGTGTGGAAAAAGAAGTGTGTCAGGGAAGAGCAGCAGAACAGTGAAGAATATGATTAAAGACCTAGAGCCCAGATACAGTGTGCTGTGTTTGTTGTGTCCCTGATCTTGTGTGTTGTCTGCCATCTGCTTTTGGTATCAGTGTGTGTGCATCTCACGTGTAAGACTACATCTGTGAGGGAAAATAGAACACTTTTTGCATGCGGAAATAACATTCGACTATATCACTGTATTAGTAAACAGCCACTTGAAAGCATTAAAAATTATGCAATCCAGTCACTGTTTAGGAAGTAAGGAGGACAGACACACTGCATCTGTTCTCATCCAGAATCTAAGCTGGTAAGCCCTCCACTTTCTCTAATTACTTTTATTAATATAGCTAGTCAAACACATTTGTTGCTCTCTGACATTTTTCCGTTTCTGCAAAATGAACAAATAATTTATTATAAATCAGAGCTTGTACCTATTAAAAAGGCAAATGGTAGCCACTATTCATTTCTGTGCTGTGGTACGTGGTAATCACATTTGTTTTTATTCTGCAAAATTCAACATATACTGTATATTAAGAAAAATGAGTTAGTTATTTTTTTCTTGTGTTCAGACAATGAAATCAAGAATGATGTTACCTGCTTGACAGTTTCGACTGTGACTCCAGTCTTCCTCAGAAGCGTCATCCGAAACTGTCAAGCAGGTAACATTATTCTTGATTTCATTGTCTGAACACAAGAAAAAAAAAACTAATATACGATAAGACAAAATGAATGAAAAAAATCAATCTAATGTGTCTTGAGTGTTTGGATGTGGGCATAGTTTTTAATGAAGGTTAATCATGCATGTCACATGAGCCACTCTACAATGCCCAATTCTTCCTCTTAACAGAAAGGGTTTTTAAAAACTAACCCTAAAGGATATTAACTGAAAAAAAGAAAAACCAACATTCACCAAGTAAATACATCTCCTTTAGAAAATCATCATGCTGTGGCTTGTGTGGGTGTGATAAAGTGTAATTTGTGCTTGCTCATAGCTGTGCATTCAACCCCCCCCTCCCCCCTCCTGAAAGTGTGACCACAGGGTCACACTTTCAAAGTCAAGGCTGAACATGATGACTGGGAGAACAAAACAACCAACTAGCAGCAGCTAACAACCAAAACTGAATCATGTGAATGGAGCGTAACCCTTGGGCCACAGTATTGACTGGCCGTCTGGTGTTAAGCAGCTTACTGTATCCCTGCTTGTGGTACAGACCCCCGCAGTCGTAATTGGAGGCTGTAGCAATCGATAGCTTCCTCTGTGAGGATTTTCCCAGCCAATTAGGGGATTAGCTCAAGCGCTAAGTGCAGCAGACAACATGAATTAGCAGTAGGAGAAACACAGGCGTGGAAGAGCGCAGATTCCATAACCTCCACTTGCAGCTGTGTGTGTGTGTGTTGCTCCGAGTGAACTCTCACAACATGAATTGGATTAGAAATTGTAATGAGGATGTTCTGCTGTCCTTTTTCTTGTGCCTCACCTCATTTCATGTGCATGTGCATGTTGTATGTTAAGGATACAACGACATAAAGGAATAATTATTTGCTAAGCGTCACCCTTCTCACAGTCGTTGCACTTGTCAAGCTGTTTGTTCTCAAAAGCTACATACTGTACTGTGGGTTGATGGCAATGAAAGCAGTGGCAGATTTCCCACACACTTGTTTAAGAACCCTGCAAAAATGCTCTCAATATGCATTTGTAGGCAGATGAGATATCATCCTAAAAGACATGTAACGTTACGAGAAGCAGCACTGTTCATGAATTGTGCAGCAGAGGCTGTTATAGTATTATAGCTGGGATAAAGAAATGTTCGATCAGACTTATTTTGTTCTTACTTAACTTTGTTCAGGAGCTTAGCTTGGACTTGATTCTTTTTTCAAGAGGCTTTTACGATGAGGACAAACCAATGTGTTTTGCAAATGTAATTCTATAATGGATAATGTTTGCTAGAGTGTTGTCTTTGCTAAATCCAATAAAAAGCAAGGCAGAGCCATTTCCACTAGATACCGTGGCAAATCTACGTATGATTGGACAGTTGCTGTCTAGGGGAGGGGTTTAGTGAAAAGTCAATTCTCATTCAAGATGCTTCAGTGCTTCTAATGACAGGTTGTGGGCCTCAATTTACATCTCATTGTGGAGACCTCTCAGTGGGTGAAAGACAACAGAAACACAAAATTATGGACTTATTCCTGTTCCTTGAGAAGCCCAGCATCATCCCTAAGTGCAAAACTGGCCACATTAAGACAAGTCACCAAAAGTTTCAGACTGAATTATTGGATTAGAACACAAGACTAACATCTTTCAAATGATAGGCTGTCCGACCAATCATTGTGCTCTCAGACAGGATCTTGAAAGATAATCACTGTTAGACTTTAAAAAAAAACAACTATTGAAAAGTGTTGGCTTCAGTGTTTGAAACTACGTAAATCCGTGACAAGTAGCTTCTCATGAATCACTTCAGAAATAAGAATTAAGAATAAAAGTTTTTTTTTTTTTTATAAATGCATGAGTATGTTCATTTGCTTTTATGAGCATCTTGACATGTTTACAGCTCAGAGTAACTTTTTCATATACACTGGCTGTGAGATGGATGTAACAGCAGTACAGTATTTGTCAAAAGAAACAGGCCTTACCTGAAGCTAATGACCATCCAGCGAGATACAATGGTGCAACACAAAAGGAAAGAAATAGAGAAAGAGAAAAATAAACTCAGATACAAATGTAGATACAGTACACAACAATACAATGAATCATGCATTTTCTTTTTTTCCTTTTCACAATGCTTCTGTAGATTAGAGTATTGTGTCAACTGATCTTTGTCTTTTTCACAAGCTATAAAGAAATCCAGGGAACTGTACAGACAGACAGTGGAAAGTAATGGCAGCAAACAACATCTCTATAATCATTTTAACAATGGAGGCACTATTGTGCCCATCTACAACATGCAAAGGAAGAGCAGACAGCTTTTGAGACAAAAATGGCTTGTAACTTAAGCAGTGAAATTGTGTATTTAGAGCCACACGACGCTGAACTGTAATGGTACAAAACAGCAGGGTGCACAAAATGCTGCCTTTGGATTTTCCTTTAAAAACTGCTGCACATGATTTTGTTTGTGTGTGTTGTGAAGATTTCCATGCATCAACACTGAAACTGACTTCTGTATGAAGAATTCAGCTTTTAACCTGTTGGCCTAACTCAGCTCCTGTTTGAATTTAACAGTGCAACACATTTGTGAGAAGTTTGTTTATGCAGATGTGAAGTATGTGCAGCGTTTTCTGTCATTGCATGTAAGAGACTGTGTACCGTATACACACAAGGCATGGGTATAACCATAACTACAGTATATGGCTATGTTTCTTACGTATAGGTGTGTGTGTGCGTGTGTGTGTGTAACTGCTGTATATACTTTGTCACCCTCCAGGAAATTCATTTATTTTATACATGGAAACATTCAGCAGCAGCAGTATACAAAAGATTAACAATGGTAGAGACATAATAACACAGTCTGAGTTGTTTTGTCATTGTTGGAGGGAGTAAATAGCTAGCTTTTATACAGCTCCAGGAGCTGTAGCGGCAACAACAAAAGTTTGTGTGTGTCATTTGATGTCTGTACCTTCCACATGCTGGCCTCTTTCCCATACACAACAGCCATGTTGTTGACTTTGTTCTGCTGAATGCTCCTCTTCTCTGTCTCATTGAGCTCTTCCGAAACGAAGCCCATGAATGAGTTGTCTGGTGTGTGAGCTGAATGTGTGTATATGAATAATAAGTAGAGGCAGGATATTAGCAGAGAGAGAGAGAAAACATTACACAAAGACAGGAGTGGGGTGGGGGGTTGTCATCGTGATTGAGTGGCAGAGAAGAAAGACAGAAAAAGAGCTCTGCATCCTTGTTTGCTTCAGTTCAATAGCAAAGTCACTGTGATTATTGCCTCCCTAAGTATTATTAATAGTAACTGTCATAAAACCAGCTGCTGTTGGGCTTAGGTGGTTTTGGTAGTACAAGGTGTACAGAAAATAATTTTGAAAATACTGGCTGCATGTTGAGGTGTTGTACTTCAGGACTGAACTACCAGTATATTCATAATTTCAGAATTACTCTTTCATAACCAGCTATTTACTGTATCCTCACAGTCTGAAGAAGAGCAGTACGCTCAAAACGTTACTGATTTTGTTGGATGTGCTAAATAAAAACAGCACATAAAGGGAGCTGAAGTGTGCGGTCTCCTCTTTTCTTTTTCTGTTTACATTTATGTTTGAGGCCAGCACCTTTTTAATTGGATGTGTGCGACCTTTCTACTTTTTGTCCTCAAAGTTACAGCCATTTTTTTTTTTTTTTTTTTTACAGTGTACAATATATTGAATAGCTGTAATAAATGATGGCACCTGCTATTCTCTCATACGGAGCAGCTGATAAAAGCTGAGTCAATCACTATACTGTAGCTTGCGACAGTGTGAAACAGTCTGCCACATATTGACGTTATAATGATCCTGCTGTTGAGTGCCAGCTATAGCTGAATAAGCATGGCATTGTTGAGAGCTGAATGTAAAAACAGAAGACAGTTAAGTTGTCAGTGTTTTAGTCAGGAGCAGGGAGGAGATGGACAACAACAGCAAGGGCTTTGAAAACAGC
>NC_140907.1:14282495-14387504 GCF_045865225.1 Trachurus japonicus
AGATGCAGGACCACTGAATCATTGTCATGAGCTGCACAAAGAACACACAGTTCACAACCGTGCATGTGAAATATAATCATGACCGTGGAGCCCGACACAAACAAAGAGAGTGGAAATTAAAATGTGCATGTGCACTCCTCTCTGCTGGAGAATGAAAAATCAGCATCTAAATGAATGTTTAGTGAGAGTCTTAGTCAAACATGGGCGTTCTTTAAACAGAAGGCAGACAAGCAGTTTCCAGGAGAGGAGAAGGAGGTTTGATTAGGAATCTGCCTCAGTGATCAGCCATTCTCTGTGTAAATGTTTCCAACTGTGGGTTCAGGCCAAAACATTTCCACCAGCCTTTACACTGAGATACTTCAAATTACTATTCCACAATAACACTGATGATTGATCCTGGTGTTCAATATTCTTTAGCCTGTGAGGTCTTATGGCACAATAATAATCCTCTTTGGTGAGAAGAGGCAGAGAAATGTCTTTTTGCCATCTGCATCAAAAGCAGAAAACAAACACAAACTAATTAAGTGTCTGGCACTGACATTTAAATTCACTTATAAGATTGTTGTGCTCTATTTGTTGCTTTTGCTTTACTTGCTGAAGTGGTTTGGTTTAAGTTATTCTGTCTGGATGGAGCCCTCACTCAAAATGAATAGTGGAAACAAAAAAAAAACATTCAGCATGGATCGTAGCCTGAAGGTATTTTAACAGCTACTTAGGCTCACGCTGTGCCGCGTCTTCACACACACACGCACACATCGTCTGTGTCCTTCAGAGGCATGTCAAGAGATTTTATGATGGGGGGTCCCGACAAAGAGGAAATGCTGCTGTTTCCAAATTTCCCATCTGGTTACTAGGCAGCCATGTGTATAAAGTCTGAAAGTCACCCTGAGAGTGGAAAGAAACTCAGACACACACACACACACAATGTTCTGAGTTTATATGCTAAGAATTAATATCAGATGTCATAAAAAGTATTCTCAGGCTTCAGCAGTCCACAGTATACGGCGCCTCACACACACATGCAAAAACTAAACTATGACTATGAACATCTTCTATGAGTTATGTTTATATTTAGCTCATGTGCATCAGTTATATACTATACAGTATATACTGCCTTACAGGGAAAGAGCGAGGTTCATACAGTGAAGTAAAGGTGTGGTAACAATATTTTATTTTTTCCATGGAGACCTCTGTTTCTACTGTTCAGTCCTGAGAACCGGTGTTATCTGTTTTGGTATTTTTATGTTTGACTGTGACTGCAATCTATTTCTAACCTTAGGAAAAAATGCAAAATGTGCTTGTTAAAGCAGAAGTAAGTGGTCCGGTCGTTTTCGCTAATGCTGCGTTCCAGGCAGGCTTTTGAAATCGTAAATTACAGCTTCAAGTCACAACTTACGACTTTGTAGCGTTTCAGGCAACCCACTCGTGTTTTTCCGACCTGTTTTACCGGTGAAAGTCACTATAACGGCCACTCGTAACTTCCGACCGGTGAACTCCTACCAGATCGAACTGGTACCACTTCACGGTCGTAAAAATACGAGTTTCCTTGAACGCACCATAACAGTCCTCGTCCCTACGTCGCCACATTCACGGCGTTCCTTGGCTGCACACACAGCCCTGCATGCCGTTCTCTCTCCTCATTGGATAAAAACTGTAGGATACGATAAATGTTTTCTCTTCGGCTCAGAGCAGAGCAGAGGGACTGAGAGACCCGTGTTTCAGACCAAACACTCTATGTAAGTGATTGCTGTCGGAAGATATAACTATTTAAGACTTATATTAACACAAATATATCACTTACTTCTGCTTTAAATAAGAGAATTAACAGGACTTATATACCTGTTCATTGTGCACTTACTGTAGCATCTTCACTTTAAGCTGCAACTGCACTGGGCCAAGTAAGGTTTACTACAACGCTGAGGTGATTGTTTTTCTGGCTCTGACTTATCAGACAAACTGAGACCTTCAGTTTATCTCCCCAAAATGTTGACCTACTCTTTCATCAGAATATCTTAATTCCCTAAACACATAGGAAGAAGAATTAAAACCGATTTATATGAAAAATGAATGAATGATCATCACCACACATTTTACTAATAGATGTGATACCTGAACGTTTCCAGTGGCTGCAGCCTCCTCTCATGCGCCGTCTATGAAGAGAAAGAACTGTTTGTCTGTATGAAGCACTAACTGCGTCCTTCCTTATGATTATGTGAAAGCTTTACTCAAGTAGACAGATGAATTATGGGGATGAAGAGTATTCATTGCAGTTTGAGTTGCTTTGGGTGTTGAATTGAAATCACAGTGAGCTGGTGAGTGGGGTGACACTTTGTTACTCCCCACGGTAGTGCAGGTCAAGGAGGATTTGATGAATTTATTTTTGCATTCACGCCTGGTATTTATTATTCATTGAATTTTGCTTTAATCACATGGATTCAGACCAAGAACAGCTCAGTTTCTCTAACACTATCACACAGACACACGCGCTTTATGACACATGGGTCATCATTTATTGGATAAGCATTTTTTAGGTAATCAAGAGGCTGTGTATTGATCATGAGGATGCCCTTCACTATTGCTGTGTTTAATCTGACCTGGCTTGATTAAAAACAACAAAAACAAACAAATCACTGGCTGGCAGTCGTATTGTGTGTACAGGAGTGGGAGGAAAAAACATTAACGCCTCTGGCGCTGGCTGTCGCTGGTGTAGAAGCATAACATAACAAAAAACTGTTTTTACTCGAATGAATTTGTCGAAAACAACTTCACAAATACTGAACTGAAACTACATTTTTATTCTAAACCGGCCCCTCTTGCTGGTAATTTGACCCTAGGTCTGACTCTGGTGCACTGAAATATGATGAAACATGACAATGCACATAAATAACAAAAATAACCATAAAATGCCTTTTCTAAAAGTGAAAGAACATGTCTCATTTGCATAGGGAAGAACACAATGTAGTTGAAGGTGTCTGGAACATGAAAAACAGGACAGAGTTGTCAGAGATGTGGGACACCTGGACACGGAGGGCTGACCTACAGTAGACAAACTAGGACGTCTGACTGTCTCAAAGAAACTTTAGTTTGGAGGCCAATGTGGAAATATGGTGTGGCAGGACCACAGTGGTGGTGCTTGTCATCTGTTGGCACCACAGCAGAACACCATCTGCACAGTTGGTTGTTTTTATATCAGATGCTTCATCTGATGCAGCTCTGGGTTTAAGGAGCCGTAGATCATATCATCCGCCCAGGGGGATATCAAGTTACAACTGTCACAACTGTCAACACTATGTTGAAATCTTTCTTGAAATCAAACCCCAGTGTTGATGCTCCAGCAGTAGCCATTCAGTGTATTTACATTTAGTAACCAACTCTCTGCAGGAGTCCACCATTGTCATGCTGAGTTCAAATGCACTCCCTACAAACCGGGAACTCAGGAAAAGATCCATGTGTCTAACCCAGCAACAGTTCCTGCTGCTGCCACTTTACATAAACAGTTCAGTTGGAAAAACACAAGGTATTTTTTTTATGGTGAAGCAGTGACAGCGCACAAACTATTTTTGGAGTATAGCTCTGGCTGTGATCATAAATAAAATAATATACTTTAGGAAAACACAAAGCAGAGGGACCTCTTTCCACCATGCACTGCTGTTGAGTGGAAAACGATGATTGTTTGGCTGCACTGTAAACAGATACATCAGCATTTCTGTTGTATTGTTGACAAAGTAGCTGCCCTCAGACTTAAACTAGCACTGCATTCAAAGATTTCTTTTGGAACAAATCTACAAAAAAGAGTAAAGTAACTGTTATCAAGTTTAAATCCTCACATCCTCCAGCAGCTCCATAATAACATAATGTAAAATTCAAAGTTTCTGAATACTTTTACTTTTTAGCTTCCCTAGTGATTTCATGCATTTCCCAGAATGCTACTGGTCAGCCTCTAGAGTAATTTCAGTTTTAGACATCATTGAAAAAAATGATTTTCCATATCTATTATTTCATCCTACCCTCTCTGGCGCTTTCTCCTTGACTGACTCTCCTCAGCTTTGGACCTGTGCTGCACGTCGTCCCCCTGTGAGAAAGATCAAACCTCCCTCTCTACAGCTGGATGGAGTGATAGAAATCCGAGTGCAGATGCAGGCAAGTGCAAGAGGAGACGAAACCCCCTTAACCCTCCAACTTCGAAAGATGGCCAAGAATGGAGTGAAGACCCGATGCAATATAAAACCCACGTCAAGACTTTGATCTGTTCAGATTTTTTTATTTTATGATTTTTTTTCCCGAACAAAAGCCCAGAAGACTCTTTAAAAATCCAACTGAGATCTCTGAAGGCTTATTTATTGAAAAATAATCTTGTACCCTTTATCTTTGTCCTCTGTCCTCCTTTCTCTTTGTGACCAGAGATGATTGCATTGACCGATGTTGCCTCAGACTTGGGGTTCAGTCTGATAAATGACTCTGTCCGTCGTTGGAGGAGGGAGGAAAAACGAGGGAGATAACCCCGCTGTCCATCATCCTTTGTCCAAGTGCAGAGAGGAGATTGGATATTGACCGGAAGGTTGCTTTCTCCAAGCCAAAATATTTGAGGACTCTGTCATAGAATGACACTATAGTCCTGATACAGAGTTTCTCTGCAGTCACAAGTGCACATTTTCAACTCCCAAGCCATTTTTTATTTTTTTGGGCGAAATGCAGTTCCAAAAATGAAATGTATCACACTGTGTAGAAACTGTTATCCTGTAGTCAGGGGGTTAATGTGAACAATAATTGGCTCGGGGGGAGTTGAACCCGGCCTTTACCCCTCAGTGGAGTAAACTTCCTTGTTGTAATGACACTTGGTATCATTGCTACCCTGTTCTAGGAAGTCTTGGTGCTATATGTCTCCAGGCTGTTAACAGTGTAACAGCTGCTTTAACATCTACTGTCGACCACAATAGGCCTGGCAACTATCCAGGCCTACTTTCTGCTCTTGGAACCGATGCATGCCTGTTCCTCATCATCCTACATTTACTGATTTGGCGTGAAGCTGCCTCTCTGCACCATTAGGTAATTTGTCACACCTGCTCTGGCTGTGGCTGCCATCCAATGCCCCTTTACTCCACCAATCTGTGTGTAATTCTTTCTTACTCATCCTTCACACGGCCTGTCATTATAGACAGTTTCTGCACAGCGCCACCTGGCCGCGGAGGAAGTCTCTGCAGGGGCAAAGACGTCTGTATTTGGGGGAATGACCGGCACAGCTGAAGAGGAGGGGTTCCCGCTGGAGGCCGCACTCCTGTCGCACCACCGAGAAGGCCGGGAGGATGTGGTTGATCTCCGAGTCGACCACCTCACACTGCACCTCCAACCTGAAGGTGAGACGGAGAAGCACAAGTTTGAACACACACAATAACAGTCGATTGGGTTCAATCACAGGCAAAATGTTTTTCTATTGTTTAAAGCACAACTTCGAAACATAATACAAGAAATTAAAGTTATTTTTATTTTAAGACAAGTAACAGGAAAGTGGAACTGGCATAACCTCCAGATAAATGGAAAGTGGAGAACAGAGAGAGATTTCATCACTTTCATCACGTGACAGATGTCAAGAAGAGAGGGGAGGGATTTAGAGGAGAGGCAATGAGGAAGTTGGAAAGACTTGCAGGTATGAGATGTCATCGTGAGAAAGATAAGTTGTGTCAGAGAACAGACTTGAGTTACAAGGGGGAGTAAGGGAACAGAAACAAAGGAAAGAGGCGTTGTAAACTAAGACAGACAGGAAAAAATGGGAACACAAAAGCTACTTGGAGAATGAAAGGAGAACAAAGACCAAGAGTTGGAAGTGAAAGTCTTGGGGAGGCGGATGTTTGGAGGAGAGAATCAAACACCAAAGCACTTTCAGTCTTAGAGTGGAAAGCTCAAGTTTCTGCTTCACCTGCCTGAAGCTGGTAAAGTAAACACCTGGTGAGACCCTGCCTCACTCCTTCTCATGGAAAATTCAAATACAGAATATATATATATTTTTTAAAATGTAATCATTCAGCATGAAATAAGCACATCTGTTTTTATTTTTACTTGGCCATTTAGTGGCCTAAATGTTGCAATCGTTAGAGTTGCCTCGTGGGAAAAATATTTACTCAAATACCAGGAAGTTATCGATCCAGAAGGCTTTACTCTATTTACTAAAAAAATATACAAATACATAAAAACAGAACACTGCCTGTTCATTTACAGATTTTGTTAATACCCAAATGCAGGTAAAGTTGGCAATGTGTGATGAGACATCACACAGCTGATTTTTGTAAGGATGCCAGACTTTCAAACAATGTGATAAAAAGTATCAACACAAAGAAACCACTCGTTTTGTTGTTAAACTTCCTGTTAAAGTTTGATGGGCAGACAGTGAGTTACTAACCCGCGCAGAGCCTCCTTGTTGTTGATGAAGCGGAAGTGAGCTGGCTCACAGATGAAGCCTGCTGACTGACATGCCTCCACACAGGACTGGCCCTCTTGAGATACGAGCAGCCTGAGGGAGCTGAGGGGAGGCCAGGCGGGGGGAGCCGTCACATTGGAGGCCCAGCCAAGGGTTGTGGAATTGGGCAGAGGCACAAACAGTGGTCCAGTAATCCTGCTGCCCCCAGCAGACCCCTGTTTGGAGAGGTTGGCTGGAATGAAGGGAGGATCTGGAGCACAGAAGTCCTGTAGGTAAAAGATACAGTGGAAATAGTTTGTGCAATGACATGACATTATTGTGGTACCATTGTTAAAGGAATACCTAACAATGTGTGATTTACTGAGTTTATTGGCAAAATGTTGATGCAGCACAGTGCAGAGCATATTAACATTGAGTTATTTCAAATAGCAAGTGTTTTCTACAGTGTCTGCTGCCTGGGGACTCTGGTGTGCTGCATCTTAAATTACTTCTTAGAGGGCACTACTCCACTGCCATAGTTACTGACTACATCCTGTACTACTGACAGCATCTATCCCATGCTACATGGTTGTGCTACTACAAAAGCACTCACATTGACACTACGCTTAGTCTATGCAATCACTGTGTGTTCTGAACTGACCTCTCATTTTCCAGGCAAACAGGACCATACAGTGAATACAATGCTTATAAGGAACCAATCTAAATTGTGTCATTATTCTACAGCCATTACAGTAGACTGTGTAGTGAACAGTTAGTTCATTATGATAAGTTACTGTACAGAAAAAAAAACTGTCTATTACCACTACATGTGACCCTGACTGGATGATGTAGATTACAGATGTGGAGGTGTGGGTTATGCATAACTCAGGAAACACAGAAAACAGCCAAGCTATTCCTATTGTTGTCCTTCTTTTGATGTCTGTGGTTGCCATGGTTGCATGGTGAGCTGTGATGACAAACTGAAACAGTTCAACCCTCATCAACTAATATGTCAGCAGTAAACAGCTGTGCAAGTTGACAAGAGCTCAGCTGCTGTCTCACTCTGTGCTGCTGCTGCTGCTGCTGCCTACGAGCCTAATGTGCTTCACAAAGAACTGGATTAAAAAATAAATTATATAAAAGTATATTAATCATGTTTAAAAAGTGTAAGACGGAAATAAGGTGTTAATTAGCCTCCTAAATAGCCAGCTGCTGTAGTATGCTGGTGTATCATTATCACTGATGCATACTGTATGTGCTAAACATTTATGAAATATAATATGACAGATATACAATAGAAGTCAAACAAAAAACTAGAAAACACAAAGGTTCAGCAAGAGTAGACGGAGGTTTCTGTCCTAAAACCTTGGTAAACAGGAATCTAGTTGAACTTTCTCCTGTCTCTTTTGACAGTGTAAATGCTGAAGAAGCAGTTTCGAACCCACGCCGCCAGTCAGGAGCTGACAAAGGATGACCAGAGACCCTCTGCAGTTTGTCTGACATCTCATGTGGGATTATTAAAGAAGTCTCTTTCCTGCTACTCCTACATCATTATCATCCTCACACTTCTACTCTTCCTCCTTAATCATCCCTCCTCATTAGTGTCAGAAGTCCTTCTGCTTTAGAGCCGCAGGGCAGATATGTGGTTCGTAATGAGAGTTAGCATGTAGATTAATCATAAGTCTACATACATGGAGTACAGACACACATGCGCATGCATGCACACACACACACACGCAATGATGAAATATTGAGCAGAATATGAGCAGAGGGTAGGTAGTACTATAAGAGCTGGTGAGAAGGCACATATATGAGAGAGGACTAGTGACTAGAAGAGACTATCTATGCATGTTGCTGCTACATCCACTGCTCTGTGCACATGCACCTCACCTGATGCTGTATGTAGGCGTGGACTCTCTCCAGCATCCCCTCACAGGTGTATTCATAAGGCAGATATGGCTCAACCTGAAAAAACAACAATAACACACACAAAGATAACACACATTGCTAAATGTTCATATTTTGCATGTATTATATTGTTCTTTTTTGTTGTCAAGTCATTGTTCACACCAACTGCAATAAATTGTCTCCTCTCTGAATGAATGAATGTTTCTATTGTCAGATTTCTGCAGGCCGTAATCACAGTATGTCACAACTTGGAAACTCATTAGGCTTTATTTGCATACCAATAGATCACACCCTGCAGTGATGTGCAGGTTTTAAAACTAAAGCCCACTTTTGACTGACCTAATGAGAGTTGAGCTAGATGAGGCAGACTGCAAGAAACCCTCTCCTCTCTCTCTGTATTTATTTATGTTTATATACAGTACATGTGTGTGTATATATATATATATATATATATATACACACATACACTATATGTATATACATATGTGTATGTGTATATGTATATATACACATACATACACACACACATATATGTACATACATACATACAGTGTACACTGACTGTACAGTATACAAGTATGTGAACAAACAGTCAGACAGAAAACTGGATGAATGTAAAAATGAAAACTGTCAACATCAATGTGAGGATTAACATACATTTAATTAGCTGCTTTAATAAACTGCTTTCTTTATGTCATTGATATTGTATTTCTTTTTATATATCAGTGCAGAAATGTTAATTAAAGCTTCATGACTGACTTAAAAGTAGCTGTTCCAGAAGCGTAACAAGCTAAAACTTTTAACAACCAACCAGGAGACTTCAGAGAGATCGAGGTAGCTTGTCTTTGTGTCCTTGCAAATTATACAGAACTCACTAAACTGCATTTCCAATCTGAAATCAAACTTGTCTAATGTTCAGCCACGTGTGAAATCAGACTTGGCCTATTTCAAGAGAAAACCACTGAGAAGCAAGTTTGCAAGGATGATGCAATTTAAAAAGTTCCACACACTGCAAATCTGATCAAAGCCGTATGCTAATACACTTTGTAAGCTGGAGTAGAAAGTAAACACATGAATGGGAGTGACACACAAACAGGTAACAGTTTTCTTTCTATAGCTTCTTTCGTTAAGCTTTACTTAACCAGCCGTGGGGACTTAGAGCACATTCTCATTTACAGGAGCAGCCCTGCGGGAGAGATTTTCCATTGGTTTTAAATAAGGATAGTTGACAAATGTAATCCACAAAAATGTACTACAAACCAAAAATATTCCACCCCAAGTCTAACTCATCAAAAAGTGTGGGCTGGAGAATCGCTTTCACCTTCTTTTAAGGCATATGTTGATTTTAACCAACTACATCATGAAATATTGAACCATAATTTGTGCAAAGACGACCAAGTGCTTCCACTGCAAGCAAATAGGTCAGACAGCAGAGAGAGGGAGTGAAGGACAGAAACAGAATAATACAGAGTTAGGACAGACAGACAGATGGACAGACAGACAAGAAAGAAAGAAAAAGGCAGAGAAAGAAATACAGAGACAGAAAAAGATAGAGAAAGGATTTATCGGAACATGAGGACTGAGATTGCTCTGTCCTGCATGACTGAACTCAAGCCCCCACACAGTGTACATGTGTCTGTTTGTCTTGTAGTTAATGGCTATTATATACAGGTAAGGCTCTTTGTGCTGATACAACTGATCCATGCTATTTTAATGTCTCTAAATCTATGGTCCAGTTGTCGTTATGTATTTGTTTGGGTTTGAATAAGTACTGGCAGAAAAATAGTATCTGACTCTCTGTGTGAATGTGTGTGTGTGCGTTAGCTGGGGCATTGTGCCTCCAGTGAAGGGTGAAGGGGTCCATCAGCTCTCGCCTGGTGGTGTGACAGTGTAGACGGAGACAGAGCAGTCAACCGCTGCTGCTGAACTGCAGCTTGACAAAACAGACAAAAAAAGGAGAAAACAAACACACACACACACACACAAACACATCCATAGACATCACCTTTTGTCTAATCTCCATGCATGCAGTCTAACTGTAATCTGCTTAAGGCGCAAACTATTACAGAACATTTAAAGTATCATGTAGACAGCTGTCTTCCTGCTGTACACGATCCCTCAGCGCCCTTCATGCATTCACGATGGCTTCTTTGTAGGAGTGTTACTGTGGCTCGAATGGGGAATTAACTAGATAGCTGCAATGGAAAAATCTAATGCCAAAGCCATATTGTAAGTCATGTGTAGACAGTTGGGAACAATATCCTGATTTCTTTAGCTGTAAACAAATCACTCATAAATCAGACATAAAAATAACGTCAAGAAAATTGACTGCACAGCCATCGTGTTCTCTAGTCAGTAAAGGCACATACACAATCGTTTCAACTTTCACTCTCAAAGAGTCACTTTCATACGCTTGATTGCACCTGCAATCTTAACTTGCGAAAAAACATCACTGAGATATAACAGGTTTATACTGTGGTTATTTTAAAGTGTAAATTGTGTCTCAACAGTTGGCTTTCATAAGCTTTAGTCGATCAGGCCCTCGGACTCTAAAATCTTTCTATTCCTCTATCTTTCTATTCATCTCTTTTGCTCTCTGTTCTTTTAGCATTTTCTCCTCCTCTTTCCTGCTTTTCAGAAAGATCGAATCTGCCCAGTTGACTCGTTAATTAACCTCTCTCCCACTCTTGGCAGTTCCTAGCATCCTCCCGTTCTCCATCAGCCCACATTTCCTGCGTGGAAAGGTTCAGCACAGCAATATCACACTGCAACTTAAATATTGACAATCTTGCTCTGCAAAACTCTCCTATTGAAAAACTACTGTGCTCTTGAGTTAACATTTAGTAACACTTTAGCAATGTCCCAATGATGACAGTGTTTTCACCACCGCTTCTTAATGGGAAAGGTCAACAAAAAACATCAACATGTAGAAGGCGGAACAAGGACTTGATGTAATCATAATGTAACTTAACTGATGACAAGAATTTAGAGGAAAAACAACATTTTTATTAGAAGTTCTTATTTAACTTTGTGAGCCACTGAGCAAAGTCACTTGATGTCTGCTGCCTCATACCCACCACATAAGATTTTACATTTTAGATATTTTTTGTGGAGTGGACCTACGATTTAAAACAATCATGCTCGTATATTTGAACATTTAAGGACTAAATCCAGTAGTTCTAGGTTTTCAATAGTCAAAAACAAATTCAATTCAGAAGTTTCATTCTCACTCGACACTACAGTGCACAGTGGACGAGCATACCTTGGTTCTCATGATTTCCCTGATGGCAGAGTCGAACTCCAGGGAGTTGTTGTAGTCCACAGTCATGACATGAGGCTTGCCAATGTACTGCTCTGCATACGGGTGCTGGGAGGAAACCTACAGAAGGCACATGCAGGGCTTACAGTACATGAACTGTGGGCACTCTTCCTGAAAGTGACGTGGATGCTGAAATAGATAATTAATGATATCTGATGTATAAATATACATTTAGGACAGACGCTTATTTATAACATTTGTGTTAAGAACACACTCACCCAATAGAAAGTACTGCAGGAACATTTTTTAAATGTTGTGATTAAAGCTTGATAGGAAGTGGTGTTGTGATAGGAACATGATGTTCCAGCCTCTTATCAAACACAAACTTATGCTGTCTGAACTACAGTTGATGCCAGTTCTTTTAAAGGATCTACTCACGAATAAAGTTACTTGGCAGCAAAAATATTCTTATTAGTGACTAACTAACATACTGTACTGCAGCAAAAACTGTAAGGAGCTTACCTCTCTAGAAGTGGGCTTCCCCCTGAAAAACTCATGATTGAGTGAACTATGAGGTGGGTGGAACTTGGGTTGAAGGAAAATGCAGCCATTGGCTATTGCTTCAAGAGGGGCGGGGCCTTCGTAGGGGAAACCAAAGCCAATGAAGAGCTGGAAAAAAAAAATATAATTGTCATTTCATATTTTTATGTTTTTTTTTGTAATCATAAATTAGTTTCTGAATAAATGTGAGCGATAGCCCAAGACGAAACACAAGCTGCAGGTGAGGAGCTGGGTACGCTCAGACTAACAGCAGCAGTGAGAATTCAGCAGATGTGTGTGTGTCAGTAATATTTTCTCTGGTCTCTTACCTTGGCCTTGCGCAGCAGTTGCTGCAGTTCATGCTGGGGCAGCAGGCCGTGGTTCTTCACAAAGGCTGGGACCTCCGGAGGTCTCTGAGTCTCATAGTACACCGTGCCGTGGACCTCCATGTACCTGTGGAGAATCTGCAGGAAACCTTCCTTGCCCTGCTGGGAGGGGAGGGGAAAAGGATGGGTTGGTGAGATGGAGGGCAAAGGGTGAAGAGGAGGGTGTGTGGAAAAAGAAGTGTGTCAGGGAAGAGCAGCAGAACAGTGAAGAATATGATTAAAGACCTAGAGCCCAGATACAGTGTGCTGTGTTTGTTGTGTCCCTGATCTTGTGTGTTGTCTGCCATCTGCTTTTGGTATCAGTGTGTGTGCATCTCACGTGTAAGACTACATCTGTGAGGGAAACATATAGAACACTTTTTGCATGCGGAAATAACATTCGACTATATCACTGTATTAGTAAACAGCCACTTGAAAGCATTAAAAATTATGCAATCCAGTCACTGTTTAGGAAGTAAGGAGGACAGACACACTGCATCCGTTCTCATCCAGAATCTAAGCTGGTAAGCCCTCCACTTTCTCTAATTACTTTTATTAATATAGCTAGTCAAACACATTTGTTGCTCTCTGACATTTTTCCGTTTCGGCAAAATGAACAAATAATTTATTATAAATCAGAGCTTGTACCTATTAAAAAGGCAAATGGTAGCCACTATTTATTTCTGTGCTGTGGTACGTGGTAATCACATTTGTTTTTATTCTGCAAAATTCAACATATACTGTATATTAAGAAAAATGAGTTAGTTATTTTTTTCTTGTGTTCAGACAATGAAATCAAGAATGATGTTACCTGCTTGACAGTTTCGACTGTGACTCCAGTCTTCCTCAGAAGCGTCACCCGAAACTGTCAAGCAGGTAACATTATTCTTGATTTCATTGTCTGAACACAAGAAAAAAAAAACTAATATACGATAAGACAAAATGAACATAATCAATCTAATGTGTCTTGAGTGTTTGGATGTGGGCATCTACAATGCCCAATTCTTCCTCTTAACAGAAAGGGTTTTTAAAAACTAACCCTAAAGGATATTAACTGAAAAAAAGAAAAACCAACATTCACTAAGTAAATACATCTCCTTTAGAAAATCATCATGCTGTGGCTTGTGTGGGTGTGATAAAGTGTAATTTGTGCTTGCTCATAGCTGTGCATTCAACCCCCCCCCCCCCTCCCCCCTCCTGAAAGTGTGACCACAGGGTCACACTTTCAAAGTCAAGGCTGAACATGATGACTGGGAGAACAAAACAACCAACTAGCAGCAGCTAACAACCAAAACTGAATCATGTGAATGGAGCGTAACCCTTGGGCCACAGTATTGACTGGCCGTCTGGTGTTAAGCAGCTTACTGTATCCCTGCTTGTGGTACAGACCCCCGCAGTCGTAATTGGAGGCTGTAGCAATCGATAGCTTCCTCTGTGAGGATTTTCCCAGCCAATTAGGGGATTAGCTCAAGCGCTAAGTGCAGCAGACAACATGAATTAGCAGTAGGAGAAACACAGGCGTGGAAGAGCGCAGATTCCATAACCTCCACTTGCAGCTGTGTGTGTGTGTGTTGCTCCGAGTGAACTCTCACAACATGAATTGGATTAGAAATTGTAATGAGGATGTTCTGCTGTCCTTTTTCTTGTGCCTCACCTCATTTCATGTGCATGTGCATGTTGTATGTTAAGGATACAACGACATAAAGGAATAATTATTTGCTAAGCGTCACCCTTCTCACAGTCGTTGCACTTGTCAAGCTGTTTGTTCTCAAAAGCTACATACTGTACTGTGGGTTGATGGCAATGAAAGCAGTGGCAGATTTCCCACACACTTGTTTAAGAACCCTGCAAAAATGCTCTCAATATGCATTTGTAGGCAGATGAGATATCATCCTAAAAGACATGTAACGTTACTTAAAGAAGCAGCACTGTTCATGAATTGTGCAGCAGAGGCTGTTATAGTATTATAGCTGTGATAAAGAAATGTTTGATCAGACTTATTTTGTTCTTACTTAACTTTGTTCAGGAGCTTGGCTTGGACTTGATTCTTTTTTCAAGAGGCTTTTACGATGAGGACAAACCGATGTGTTTTGCAAATGTAATTCTTTATTGGATAATGTTTGCTGGAGTGTTGTCTTTGCTAAATCCAATAAAAAGCAAGGCAGAGCCATTTCCACTAGATACGGTGGCAAATCTACGTATGATTGGACAGTTGCTGTCTAGGGGAGGGGTTTAGTGAAAAGTCAATTCTCATTCAAGATGCTTCAGTGCTTCTAATGACAGGTTGTGGGCCTCAATTTACATCTCATTGTGGAGACCTCTCAGTGGGTGAAAGACAACCGAAACACAACATGATGAAATTATTCCTGTTCCTTGAGAAGCCCAGCATCATCCATAAGTGCAAAACTGGCCACATTAAGACAAGTCACCAAAAGTTTCAGACTGAATTATTGGATTAGAACACAAGACTAACATCTTTCAAATGATAGGCTGTCCGACCAATCATTGTGCTCTCAGACAGGATCTTGAAAGATAATCACTGTTAGACTTTAAAAAAAAACAACTATTGAAAAGTGTTGGCTTCAGTGTTTGAAACTACGTAAATCCGTGACAAGTAGCTTCTCATGAATCACTTCAGAAATAATTTTTTTTTATAAATGCATGAGTATGTTCATTTGCTTTTATGAGCATCTTGACATGTTTACAGCTCAGAGTAACTTTTTCATATACACTGGCTGTGAGATGGACGTAACAGCAGTACAGTATTTGTCAAAAGAAACAGGCCTTACCTGAAGCTAATGACCATCCAGCGAGATACAATGGTGCAACACAAAAGGAAAGAAATAGAGAAAGAGAAAAATAAACTCAGATACAAATGTAGATACAGTACACAACAATACAATCAATCATGCATTTTCTTTTTTTCCTTTTCACAATGCTTCTGTAGATTAGAGTATTGTGACAACTGGTCTTTGTCTTTTTCACAAGCTATAAAGAAATCCAGGGAACTGTACAGACAGACAGTGGAAAGTAATGGCAGCAAACAACATCTCTATAATCATTTTAACAATGGAGGCACTATTGTGCCCATCTACAACATGCAAAGGAAGAGCAGACAGCTTTTGAGACAAAAATGGCTTGTAACTTAAGCAGTGAAATTGTGTATTTAGAGCCACACGATGCTGAACTGTAATGGCACAAAACAGCAGGGTGCACAAAATGCTGCCATTGGATTTTCCTTTAAAAACTGCTGCACATGATTTTGTTTGTGTGTGTTGTGAAGATTTCCATACATCAACACTGAAACTGACTTCTGTATGAAGAATTCAGCTTTTAACCTGTTGGCCTAACTCAGCCCCTGTTTGAATTTAACAGTGCAACACATTTGTGAGAAGTTTGTTTATGCAGGTGTGAAATATGTGCAGCGTTTTCTGTCGTTGCATGTAAGAGACTGTGTACTGTATACACACAAGGCATGGGTATAACCATAACTACAGTATATGGCTATGTTTCTTACGTATAGGTGTGTGTGTGTGTGTGTGTGTGTGTAACTGCTGTATATACTTTGTCACCCTCCAGGAAATTCATTTATTTTATACATGGAAACATTCAGCAGCAGCAGTATACAAAAGATTAACAATGGTGGAGACATAATAACACAGTCTGAGTTGTTTTGTCATTGTTGGAGGGAGTAAATAGCTAGCTTTTATACAGCTCCAGGAGCTGTAGCGGCAACAACAAAAGTTTGTGTGTGTCATTTGATGTCTGTACCTTCCACATGCTGGCCTCTTTCCCATACACAACAGCCATGTTGTTGACTTTGTTCTGCTGAATGCTCCTCTTCTCTGTCTCATTGAGCTCTTCCGAAACGAAGCCCATGAATGAGTTGTCTGGTGTGTGAGCTGAATGTGTGTATATGAATAATAAGTAGAGGCAGGATATTAGCAAAGAGAGAGAGAAAACATTACACAAAGACAGGAGTGGGGTGGGGGGTTGTCATCGTGATTGAGTGGCAGAGAAGAAAGACAGAAAAAGAGCTCTGCATCCTTGTTTGCTTCAGTTCAATGGCAAAGTCACTGTGATTATTGCCTCCCTAAGTATTATTAATAGTAACTGTCATAAAACCAGCTGCTGTTGGGCTTAGGTGGTTTTGGTAGTACAAGGTGTACAGAAAATAATTTTGAAAATACTGGCTGCATGTTGAGGTGTTGTACTTAAGGACTGAACTACCAGTATATTCATAATTTCAGAATTACTCTTTCATAACCAGCTATTTACTGTATCCTCACAGTCTGAAGAAGAGCAGTACGCTCAAAACGTTACTGATTTTGTTGGATGTGCTAAATAAAAACAGCACATAAAGGGAGCTGAAGTGTGCGGTCTCCTCTTTTCTTTTTCTGTTTACATTTATGTTTGAGGCCAGCACCTTTTTAATTGGATGTGTGCGACCTTTCTACTTTTTGTCCTCAAAGTTACAGCCATTTTTTTTTTTTTTTTTTTACAGTGTACAATATATTGAATAGCTGTAATAAATGATGGCACCTGCTATTCTCTCATACGGAGCAGCTGATAAAAGCTGAGTCAATCACTATACTGTAGCTTGCGACAGTGTGAAACAGTCTGCCACATATTGACGTTATAATGATCCTGCTGTTGAGTGCCAGCTATAGCTGAATAAGCATGGCATTGTTGAGAGCTGAATGTGAAAACAGAAGACAGTTAAGTTGTCAGTGTTTTAGTCAGGAGCAGGGAGGAGATGGACAACAACAGCAAGGGCTTTGAAAACAGCAGATCAGTCATAATGTGTAACATGAAACAGAAAAGCAAATGAGCAGAAGACCAGATACAGTTTGAAAGGGACACTAGAAGCTGTGGTGTTGCTGAAAATAGCTGCATTACACTCATTATTCCAAATTAATGTGAACAAGCAGCCAGACCTGTCAAAGAAAGTCAAAACACCAAATTTGAGTCATTTTATCATATTTAGAACAACCATCAAAACTGATGACAGATCTTTGTGTGTGTGTGAATACGACAGTGAAGCATTTTAAGTTTCATGTTTTGAAGTTACAAGACTACAAATGCTTTAACTAAAAAGTTTTTTGAGTTTAGGATGGGAGGATAAGAAACTGTAAGGAATACAATTTGATACATTTGACCATTCTCTCATTAGATAAGATAACTTAACACTGGTTTTCATACGGATCCTTTACGCTAGTTTCAGAATGACTTATGTGACTAAAGCATGAAGTACTGTAAGTATGTACAGTATGTGAGGTTTTTGGGCGTGGGTGAGGTCAGGGGCTCAATCTGAATTTCTACCAGTTCCAGTGGGTGTGTGCGATCTATTCTGGGTCCTGAGAAATTCATCTATATGAGAAAAATATTCTGTACACTGTTCAAGGAGCCCCCTAAAAACTACAACTCTCCCTCCATGCACGGCAACATTCTCATATCAATCTAAAGAGCATTAATGCAAATCAGGAGCCTTGTTGGCAAACTATGACAAAGGACTCTGCAGATGTCATTTACAGACTCACTACTGCTTCCACTCTGAGGCCCTGAGATTTAGTTTTGCACTCAGTTATGAAGGTTATTACTGGTGATGGCAAAAACATTCACCTGTATCCTCTATGAACAAGCTAGTTGTTCCTCTTTGACTGAGAAAGGCAGAAAGGCCCTGGTCAGAGAATTACCGTCATGTGGTGCTTGCAGGTCGAATCTCATGTTGGCTTATGCCTGATGTGCTGAAAGCTGACTCCCAACCGATATGATCATTTGTGCATGTCATTCCGCTAGTCTCTCTCCCTGCTCTCCTGTCTCTCTACATTGTCCTATCAAATAAAGGCAAAAATGCCACCGAAAATATCTTTTAAAAAAAGAAAGAAATCAGATCTATGTTGCACTGGGACCCTGGGCCACTCACCCTGTTCCATGACTGATTTGCAGTCTCTCACAATTAAGCCTAAAACCGAATACTCTATCTCTTTACTAAATAACCACCCAGTACCTATTTGTAACCGTTTTCACTCATGATGTTGCTGATTTGTGTTCTCACTAACTTAACTTTTCTGTTTTTGTATATTTTGTTTGGTCCACTTTATACATTTTTTTTCCTTAAATTTTCTGAATTCAACTAAAGAAAGTGATGTTTTTCTTACGGAACATGGTCATGTACTGCCTGGCGTTGAGGTTCCAGTAGCCCCAGTTGGTCCGGTATCCATGGAGGGTTGCATACTCCTCATGATTGTAAGCTGGCTCTGTCCCAAAGGTGTCAATCACTCGGATATGACATCTGTAAAAACACAGGACAACCACTTTATAAGTTACTCACCATATCCATTATCAAATCTATACACCAGTTATGGATGTAGCCTTAAAATTGTTGACAAAACACTACAATGTACTACAATGTACATATTAATGATTTGAACACCTTGTTGTTGCTACATATCTTTCTCATTTTCTTTGAAGTTGGATAACGAGTTTTAAAGTAACAGACATTTTCTTAACAGCAGCTTAAAAATGAGACATTTCCTTGAATCTGCATCACATTAACCTTTCCTTTTCCTCTTAGAGATCTGAGCTCTGCCTCACTTGGAAGATACACCTGGAGGATTGTCCCAGATGCTGAATAAATTACATGCAAAATTTGCTTGGATCATGAGCACAAGCTGAATGCAAAGCACAGCACAAACTTGTCCTGCATGTTCATGTCGGTAAATCTGCCTCTTTGCGGTTTAATCTTTCTGTGTTTCCAGTTTTGGAAGCTAAGTCTAAATGGCACAAAGCCATTAATAGCAGAAAATAGTAACAATATTTAGCACAATACCACAAATGATAGGATATATCTGAAGGTTGTCAGAATTGAAAAACCAAAGCACACAATGGAGAGGAAGCCAAAAAAGAGCCACCAGCAGCTTTTTCTGCAAAGTGAAGTGTGGAAGGTTTGACATGAAAATGACAAGGAGAAAAAAAAAGCACTTTGAGGTTTAGAGTCTGGGAGTACGATGAGGCACTGATAGACTTTCCAGGTGAATGCTTAGAAGAACTGCACTGAAGCACAACTGACGCTGTGCATGAACGCACATAACAGAATCATATACAAACACATGTGCTTTCTCTGCTCTCTCTTCAATGCACACACACACGCACGCACGCACGCACAGAAAGCTCACTATACCCTTGTCTGTGCCAGTGAGCGTTCAGTCTGGCCGGTGTGTGAGCTCTGGGGGATTAACAAGAGCTAAAGGTGGAAAGGTGGCAGACTCCACTTTCAGATCTCTGAGACTCTTTCCTGGCATATAACTCTGCGTGAGTGTGTGTGTGAGAAAGAGCGAGGTAGTTCAGTAAATTTTGCGTCTGAAGAGCATTTCCATTGCCTCTGCACATTTCATTAAAAAGCTCACATATCTGCTTCCTAGCACATCTCTGGCCTTGAAACTGCACAAAAGTGTCTAACTGAGACGTGATTAAGTTGTTGCTTTCAAATTACTGTATGAACTCCAGTGATTATTACTCTGACTGATACACATGTAATTAGAGGTATGTATGGACTGTTCTTATGAGAGTCTTACAGGATAGGCTGTTATTATGTTGGTATGAGGACGTGGCTAGATCTTATTTATTTTATGGAAAATTGCATGGAAAATGCTGTCTTGTCTTACAACTAAAGTATTTTATCCATAATATCTGCTATATTTGCTATGTTCATTAGATACTTCTATAGCACTCTGACCTGAGTAGTCTCATATGCAGGATGATCCTACAGTTTAAATAATTTGGGTAGAAGCACAACTTCTTGAGCTTTTCAGGAAAGTTCAACTTTCTGCCTCTCCATACAGTAGATTACATTTTACAGTTCAAGCTTTATGAAAAATTGCATAGCTAACCAGGTTGCAGAAAATGAGAAAATGAACCAAAGAATGCCCATGGAAGTCCCTCAAGAGTGCTCTTATAAAACAAGTTTGCAACTACCCTCCATACACAATCATATTTTTTATTGCTGTTGTGTCCCATGGTCTACAGAAGCTGCTGAAATGCTATCTGTGAAACGATGAAAGTTTCCCTCAGACTGGAAGGAACCACTTTGTATCTATTGTGCCTCTGATCATTTGTAATTGAATCAATCATCTATGATTGAGTTTACTGAGATTGATTATTTGGTGGCTCTCTTTCCTATTACAGTACCTCCTGTCTGCACAGGCTCACAAGAACACACGTGAATCCACTTGAAATGTGGCTGATGGTCTCTGTGCAGGACGTGCAAAGGTCTAAGTGGTTCATTGTCAAATACCCCTGATGATTAAAAGGTCTCCAGATGTGAATGGTGTCTCCATGCAAATTTCCATTTGATATGTGAGTGTCTTTGTTCTGGTTGGATCTTTAAGGGAAAGAGCAAAGACCTAACCCTTGAGTTGATCTACCGACCAGCTCTCCCACACATCAGGTGTGTTAAAATATTAAATTCTATTGGCTGTAGTTTATTCACTTGGGATGTACAATAAACTGGTATGTTAACCACTCATTTCTAATACTGACATGCTGAGATTTTTATTCTAGTAGCAAAGGATCTGTTAACAGATCATAAGACCAGAAAGACAGAATATGAATTGAGGAGACAATGGATACGTCTCTCTAAATACTTCCCCTACACAGTGGAGATACAAAAAGAGAGAAAACTCTTTTTGATACTGATAAGCTAAGCTGACACCTACTGTAAGCAAAAGTCCTTTATTTCTCTCCTTTATTGTTGCTGGACTGTGAAAGCTTGGATGAGATGTCATGTTTTCTACAACTGGGCACTTATCCCCTTGAATGAGCAAGGTAATCTAGACAGTGGTGAAGTGTTTTAAACCTTTCTCTTTGTAGAACTCCTATAATAATGTATCGCTTGTGTTTTATGTGACCTAGTAACCAAAAACTACAGGCTCTCTAAACTCCAACTGTCACAATTTGACTTCAAAGAACAGCATTTGCAGACATCAGCAGCCTGTGAAGAGGAACCATCAGGAGGCAAGAGTCTTTGAGTGTATGATTATGTTTATATTGATATTTTGAAGAACTTTCATACAGAAAAGATTTCCTTTGAGGGTATTCCAGTGTTTTTCAAGGCAAGGTGACAGCCCAATCTTGTTTGACAATTCTGTTGATATTTCTGTCCTTGGCTGCAGTATGTAAGAGGCCAACCTTAAAATTGACAGAGATACAGCTTGGATATAAAAACAGGCTTATCTGCAAGAGGGAGTCGAAAACATGCACTTATCTTACAGCCTTATTTTGAGGCAGCTCAGATTAGATTCTGAGGAAAATGTTGTCTGTCTATTTGTGCAGACCACAGAAAACTGACAATGAATTATTAATAAAAAAATGTCAGTTTCCCTTGTCTCCATTTCCACTCACCCTCTCTCTCTAACCTGTGCTATCACATATCGCCAGCTCTGTAACGGTGAAAATGTTTCTTGCCCACAGATAAGAGGTCCCAGAGGGAGGTCAAAAAAGAAAAAAAAGTGGAAGAAGAGGGGATAAGTGGAGGAGTAGCTGAGCTGAATATCTATTGGAAGATCAGAGTATGAAGCTAATCTGGGTTAAACGGCTGCTCAGCAAGGCTCAACAGTCCTCCGAGGTGAGGGGAAAGATGGGTGGGTGGTGCTTTGTCACTCACAATTTCAGCTTTAACCATGGGGAGCTGGGGGAATCTGGATTGCATTGAGAGCAGGTAGAGAGCAGGCAGAATTTTTTTTAAATATTATATGCTAAATGTAAATGCAGGCAGTGATGGCTGACTGTAGTCAATTACAGTTCTCAATTTGATTTGTGATACAAGAGCAGACAACTGGGAAAGCAATGTGATTTCTGATCAATGTACCTGCTAATAATGCTAAAACAATCTTACACAACACTATGGCAACAACATGCCATTTCAATTGGAGACACTCTTATTTTAAGTGGTCACCTCTTTGTTTTGCTCCATGAGGGCGAGCTCAAAAAATCCTGACAGAAACTAGGTTTTGTTGAGGGAATTAACATACGTATATTAATATTAAATCTTAGTTTAATTGATAATACCAAGAGCATAGCACATAAGGAAGAGGTTGGGGCAGTGAAGGCAGCAGCAGCAAATAATGTTAGCAAATGACAATGGCATGAATGTGAACAAACGTCGTCAGGTTACACAATAATTCATGACTGAACACAGGACTGGACGAGTGAATTGTGGCCAAGCAGATGGTGAATAAGCCATGTGACTGTCAAGCATCTACGTATGAGACAGATGATGTCACCATGTGTCAAGCTGATAATCATCTGCCCTCCTAAATTGATACCTCTTTGGGTCTGTTGACATTTGCACTTTAGGAGAGGTGCTGAGGATCAGCTACAACCATCACACACACACACACACACACACACAAACATTCATACAAATACACACAGCTCCAAATGCAAACCTTTTCAATGATTTTCAAATAGCTCTTTGCCTGATTAAAATGGCAGAGTCCCAATTTTAAACCGTTTTATTTTGCCAAGTCCGTCAGCGCGACAGGTTCAGAGGTTGCCCACATACTCAGAGATTTGTTGGCCAGTTTGCTGTCAGCGGAGCAATCCTAACACAAAGCCACATTAGTAAACCACACCCGACACAGCGCTGAACTGTGAGATATTCCCAGTACTGCCTGACTGAAAGGCATTGAGCTGAAGTTATTGGCTGATTGTGTCAGTTTCTCACTGCCCAGAAGTCTCCGTCGCCCTCTCCGTCTGTGTTTCTTATTGTCTCTGTGTCGCTTTCTCTTGTGTGTTCAGTTGTTCTGTGGTAAAAAGTTGTTGGAGTCTAACAAAAACAGAAAAATGCAGCTGCAGTACGACTATTGCACAGACGTTATTTACACAAAAATCCAGTGTGTTTTATGCGTACAGTATTATGTGAAAATATATTACCATATGGTAATCTAATACAGAACAATATGATACAGCAACAATTTTTAATCAACACACTTGACATTTTAAGCACTAAATTATTTGCTGTGTATTAAAAAGTGAGACACATATGATTTCATTATCAGGATATGATGGCACCAAAACAAATGGAAAGAAAGTGATAGGCTAACTGTCACCTGACGCCTCATCACTGAGCTCATTTTCTGCAGCTTTTTGAGAACATTGGTGTAAATTAACTTTAACCTACCTTAACCTGTTTACCTGAGCAACCAGAGTAATCCAATTGTTTAACAGCTCATGTTACACATTTGAATTAGAGTTTAGGAACAATTATAAAGAAACAAAATAAATGGTTAATTATGTTGAAAGTTTTTATTTATTTATTTATTTTTACATTATGCAGCTTTATGTTAGTGACTCTGTTATTTCAAAGCACTGTGACATGTTTAACACCGCCTCCTCCATCATTTATCCTTCATTACTTTAGCAGATGCTGCTGTGGCTTATCACTGCGCTATCCACAACTGTCAGACTTGGTGAAGTGCTTGAACATAGTGTTGTTACCCTGTGGAACTGGAACCATGGTAATAGTACCAATAATTTAAATGAAGGGGCACTGTTAGTTGGGGGAAACCCTGAGCGTTAGAGGGGAACAGAGCTGTAAAGAAGCCTTGAAACATGCCAGTGATTATAGATATTAATTATATCACTGCAGCTGTTAAAGTGTTGCCTGGGGGTCTAATAGTTGTGCCCCTGACTGATTCTCCTCCATACTATGTCTTGAGAAAACCTTGGACTAATGAAACCCTTTGAAACTAATTATTTGAAATCAGAAGGTGGTCAATAAACTATGAACATGCTGGTACGGTGTGTTTTCATGTAACAGTACACTTTGTATCATAAATATCAGTTAACTTAAAAGAGAAGAGAGCCAGATCACTCTTTTAAATAAAAATTGACTTTTGAAAGAACCTGAACCCACCCCTGACAATGATGCAACATTATTAAAGCACAGTAACTATGTTGTAGAGGATCATTATCTCTCCTTGGAGAAGTATTCTTTTGAGTAAAAGCGAGTCTGAGCAAGATGACTTGCCATAATCAAAACAAACAACAAGCAACCAATAAAATCAGTCAAATGAGAATTGCTCCACTTGCTAAAACAAGAATAGCACCCAGTGGATTGCAACCCTTCACCAATGCCAAACGCATGTCTGAGATGTGTAAAGAGAAACCACATGTAGTGGTTACATAGCGCACAGGTGTGTGGCTTCATCAAGCAATAGGCAAAACAAGTTGCTCCATTAAATGATCCTCATCCTCTCGTGTGCTGTATGTAACCACTATATGTGGTTTCTCTTCACATGTTACACTTTTGCTACAATACCGGCACCTTGACTGTTGCTGTGCATGGGCATTTTTCAAGTTTTTGGTATGTCTGAGATATTCATATATTATTTCCTGAGAAATTGACAAAAATGTCAAAAAGCCATATCTTGCAATTTTAAGAAAAAAACGAATGTTTTCCTGGAACCAATCCTTTCACTGGACTTTCACCAAAATATAATGGATTTTTCCCTGGCAAATGCCCCAACCGTACGCCCACTTTGAAACAAACCGAACCAACAAACAGTCCCCTAGCAAAGAGTCGGCAGGCTCAACCAAAGTAGAGACACTCTGCAGCTCATCTTTAGTCTTAGTAGTTTTGCTTTTTTTGCTGCCATTTCCGTGCACATCGTCTCCAGTCCACCTCTATCAGAACAGTAAATTTACCATGAAAAGGAAATCAATATGCTAGTCCTATTATCAGATGAGTGGGTGTAATTTAAGACTGCCTCCTATCGGCTTTCAGCATCTTTAACGACAGTATGCATTGCACACACAGGCACGATCACACAAACACAACAACATACCGGACTGGACAGCAGCGTGTTGTCCAGGCATAATAAATGAAGGTGGATGTTGGTGGGAACATAAAACAAAAGTAATTAAAGGGAGCTGAAGGGCCCCAAAGCTCAGAGCGCTTGATTAATGATTCCTTTCAGCGCACAGGGCTCAACAAGAATGGTATATCCTGACGAGCGAGAGAGGGAGGGAGGGGGGGAGAGAGAGAGAGAGAGAGAGAGACAGAGAGACAGAGAGACAGAGAGAGAGAGAGAGAGAGAAAGGGAGGCTGTGAGAGAAAGAAAGGTGAATAGGTATGCCATTGACCTGTCCCAAACCTCAGGGGGATTGTGGAACTCTAGGGTGAAGATAAATGGATAAAGTGGATCAGCCCGAATGCCTGGTAGCAAAATACTGGGGAGGGTGTACAGTAGGTTTCTTTCCACTAGATCAATACAAATTAATGGTGTATGTTACATACCCCTGACAGTAAATCTGAGTGAATTCTTTAAAGATTGTCGTATGTTAACAAATCTTCACCTGAGCTCTCAAGTCAAAGAAATCAATATCCTGAGCATTCCTGTAGCCTACATATTATTTTTTATCACTGAGACACATCCTCCAGTGAAAGTGAGGAAAGGTTTTTCTTTGTTCCACCTGTATTGCTGAAAAATCCAGATATTTGACTAACTGCATGCTTTTGGGGAAACCAAAGGGACCGTCTCTTACAAACACTAAGAAGTCTCATCCTGTTAGGGAGAACAGAAATCAAGACTACACACGGTAATGACCGAGCTGGGAGCTGCTGACCTCAGCAAAGCAATTAGGTGCAGACTGCAGGCTGACTGGCATCCCGACTGGGGGAAATGTGGGATTATGTGTGTGTGTGTGTGTGTGTGAATGAGAGAGAGAGAGGCAAAAGAGGGATACAGCAAAACAAGTTGTGTGCTGAGAAAATAGCTCCCTAAC
The DNA here is from genome assembly GCF_045865225.1 of Trachurus japonicus. Lineage (NCBI taxonomy): Eukaryota > Metazoa > Chordata > Actinopteri > Carangiformes > Carangidae > Trachurus > Trachurus japonicus. The sequence continues at coordinate 14,308,747 of NC_140907.1, forward strand.
CCATCTGTAATGCATTTCTCTTGCTCATAATTGGATTTTTAAAAATACATGGAGCGGCCCTTTAAATGTGGTGTCAGGCTGACTCCTGATATCTTCCACTCCCACTATTTTGTGGTATCTCTCTCTCTCTCTGTTCTCTCTATTCTCCTTTGTTGCAATCTCTTCTGACACTTTTACGGTTTTATCTCTTCCTCAGACTTTCTGTTTCACTTTCATTTGGCCTTCATCTGTTATCGTTGGTCCTTTACACTGAGAGCAAGAACAAGGAAAGCAAAATGTCAATTGCTGCCATCGCATACAGGGGGTAGATGAAGATGTCAATTTACTGGACCAAGAAAGATTAGTGGAAGACTCAGGGCTGGCTGCAAGCTGTTTTTAAGGGGCGGGAGGGAACAAGGCACAAGACGGACTCTAACATGGAGGAGCTCTGGAGATAATGTGGGCTCATATTGTGCTTCTTTGCAGGGTTATGAAGCTAATTTTGTTGTTGTTGTTTTTTTTTACAAAGCACAGTGGCAAATTCTTGTTTTGGGTAACACTTTTCTGTTTTGTTGCCTTGGTCTAACGGCTCTCATGGCCTAGTTTCAAAGTTGTTCCATCATTGTAGCAGGGCCAAAAGCCATTAAACACACGTTGGTAACAGCATGAAAAAAAAAGCCTGCATCATAGTAACATCTCACTAATTCTTCTCTCCCATGAAGCAGATGCCTCCTCTTTTTCCCCGTCTTTCTGCCTCCTTTTCTTTCTGTGTTTAACTACGTACCTCCTATTGAGTGTCTGAATGTATTCAAACAACAGACAAAATAAGCTGCTGAAACGGGGTTCAATTTGCAATTGGTGTACACACAAGCAGGTGTGTGTGGGTTGACGTTCTGGGGTTAGTGGGGGGTCAGGGAGCGATTGGTACATGCACATGCATGTTGAGTTGTCAATATCTCACATGCCTCCAATCATGCACGACATGTACAGTACTACTTATATTACTCTTGCTGTGCAGAGCAATTGTGCATGACAGGTGGTGCGTTGCCAGTTTGTTTCTACTGTATGCGTGTGTGTGCATGCATTATAGTTCCACTACACGACAAAATTCAACATCAAATGTGTTTGACATATTGTACGTTTTGACCTTTTGTTCTTAGCTGGATGGAGAAGAAGTGTGTGTATGTTTGTGTGTGCATGAGCATGTTTATGTGACAGAAGGTGTGTATGCATTCAACAAGCTGAATGAGCAACAGTGAGACAGGTTATTACCAGCAACGATTAATCCATAAGCAGAGCCAATAAACCTATGTCCCTGCCTGGGAAAGGACATGAACACGTACCCATCCACCTACACATGACACACACATACTGTACAGTACATGAGGTCAGAAAATGTAGATACTTAAATTGCACACTTGCACGCACACACACACACACACACACACACACACACACACACACACACACACACACACACACACCCTTCACTAACTTGTGTTTCTTGAGTGAGAGCCCCATGTGCTGCTTCATCTGCTGCAGGCCATGGTAGTCGGTGTAGATGAGGTCAAAGGGCAGCGGGCCAGTGAGTGGGCAACTGCCTCTGCCTGGAGGCACGCCAAGAAACCTGCAACACACACACACAAATAAAACACTCAGTTTAGACAAGCAGAAGACCATGTCAGACAATACAAAAGGTTCACTCTCAAAACACTGAGCACTAAGCTGTGCTTCAGCCCGGTGAGCTACCAGAGCGTCCAAGCATTCATTATTAACTCGGACAAAAACGTTTTAGTTTTGTTGCAGAAAGGAAAGGTACAGTGAGGGTGAACATACAGTCAAGTTAGCTGGAGGTCAAATACATCAGCATGCAAAGTGTTTTTCTTTTTGGTTTTATTTATGTGTTGATAATGAAAAATGTGACTTTGTTGAGAGTTGACAGCTGAACAGTTTTGCTATTGTTTGTTCCCAAGTCTCTACTGCAAGTGTTTCAGATTTTTCAGCCTCCCTGAATCAAAGCGACTGAAGAAGTCTCAACTCGTTCGTGTTTTATTCCTGGTCATCTGTCAGCCACACTGCTAAAGATAGAGTGTCGAGTTCAGCCCAGTCAGACATAGCAGCTTATTAGTAAGTCTACATTTATGTTAATTACTGCTGCTGAGCTTTTCTTTTCTTTGCTTCTGTGCAATCATCACCATTTCCTGTTTTGAAAAAAATATGTAGACTAGTGTTGTTCTCTCTTAAATGTGTTTACACAGTGTGACGCTGTGTGATTTAAATTACCCAACTGACAACCAATTAATGTTGGGCAGCATTAGGTATGACATCATTAAATACTGTAAAGTGATTTAATTCATACTAAATCACATACTATATAGTAGCTTAACTGGCGCCACATACTGTATGATGCATTTTACATGAGTTTAATAATGAAACAACATATTTTATGCATAGAGTTTTACCATGCTAACAGGGTCTTGTCAGTTTGTACCAAATCATTTTAAAAGAACGATGACCACTGGAGAAACTCCTGCACTCACCCACAGACTCAAAGATTGAATGTTATTACTGTGCCACATAGTATTAGGCTGACAAATGATGTAACTGTGAACTTGTGTTTATAGGCCTGAGTCCTTTGTTGCAGTCAAAACAAATATTACTTGCTGCTTTTTTTCCGAGGAAAAATAGAGTTGTTTAATTGTGAAATTTAAGTGTTAACTTTCATGTAGTAAATTTGATCAAACTGGATCATAACCGTCAGCAAGCAACTGCACGTTTAGAATCACCAGTCATGGATAGACAAAAAGCACTTAAGCGCCAATACAAGTGAGAAAAATTAATAGAATGAATATGAACCATATTGGTTACACAAGGACCTCCTTGTATTTTGTTCCAAAATGATGAAGACCACAAGCATGTTATCCGAGAATATTTGGGCGACTGCAATGACAAATAAACTTTGATGTGAAATTATCAACTGGCCATCGCTGCTTTCACTTTCTTTTGCTTAAACTTTCTCTTATCAAAGTTGGAAATTTCATTCCCTGGAGAGAGCCAAAAACTTAAATAGTGTTTCTGACTGAAACTTAAATTAAAAAGAGTTTTTTTTGATCAGATAGTATCGCGTGGGTAATGCTGAGTTCAATCAAAGTCAAGCCAGGGGGCAGCTTGGAAGCCTTTGGCGGAAAAATAATTCAAGCAAACAGGATGAAAAGAGCTGAATTTGTAATGACCTTACAGCAGCAACATCAGCAACAACAACAGATGGTTGATGAAGAGAGAGAGAGGGAGAGGGAGTTCAGAGGAAAAGATAGTTATATCCTCTGTGTTGAAGTGTGTGTATGTGACAGGTGTTCTTATGTGTACGATACGCACAATATTATTGCTGTTTTGTTAGAGTCAAATGTTTGCCTGTCTGTCTAAGTGTACACACACACACACACACACACATACAGAGAAGAGGAGATATATTATATCTAAGTGTGTGGTGTACTGTAGTGTACTCTGTGTTTGACTCAGTTTCAATTCATTGATCGACTGAGGGCCTCTCTGTTACCGTGCCGACAGACCTGCGATTGGATATCTGACCTGTGAGTGGTCTGCAAGCGCTTACTTAGCTCTTGTTTCTGTGACAGATGAGGCCAAAGGCTAATGGAGACTATAATGCAATTTGTACCCCCAGTGAATTTCATCTTGCTATGCTAGTTTTACAATGGAGTCTTTTGGCAGTGCTGCATTTGAAGAGTCTTGTGACAGTGCTGCGAGGCTGCACTTACAGGAGCTCTGCTGGCAGCTGCTAACTACTCTATAGCAATGCAATCGCACACTGATTGAAGACTATCATGTACTGACTGAAGTGAAAAATGAAAACAACACAAGTGGTATAGACCATTGACTACGGCATGTGGTTACCATGTATACTGAGATATTCCGTGTTCACTGAGATAAATAACAAACTGGCAGCAATCTGACATTTGTTCAATGATTTGGTGAGACATATGCTGGAAAAAGATAGTTGTTGTTGTCTTTTTCAAGTCAAGAATGAACTTTCAGGTGAAGTAGTAATCTAGCCACATCTTGTGTTTATCACTCCTCATGCAATGGCACATTTATTTCTGATAATAAAACCTACAGTATAGGGCAAAACTAAAATGATGCAGGTGCAGCACAAATGTCGAGTATCCAAGTTCAATGAAAAAACAAATAAACTGTAGAACATACATGACTAAAACTAAATAATAAGTCTAATTTGACAAAGCTGACATCAGCTGGCAATGTTTCCATGACCAAAACTCAATGCTAGAGGAAATGTTTTTCTACTTATATAAAAATAGCAATACCCCAAAGTGTTGCATTCAAATTAGATTTTCATGAAAATATACCTTTGTTATCAGAAAAATATAAAATGACTTACTGTTCTGCATAATTGATTAATTACCATATTGCATGATTTGATAAAAAAAAAAAAGTATATTACTAGATCCTCATTACTGATGATGGGCAGTTTCATTCTTGACAATGCATCACACTTTTCTGTGTTTTTAATAAAGTCTTAATTTGAAACATATTTAGCAACTTTAAAAGTGAAGGTAAAGTAAATTTGGTAAACAAATATATCTGCTTCTGAAATGCTTAAAAGATATAAAGAAGAATAAATTGGGAATACATTAGTAGTATTTCAAAATTGCACACTAATAGAAGCAGTATTTAATCAGCTTAATATAATTCCACAACTGCTAAAACTAATGTCAAAACACTACAGCTAAATACAATCAGGGGTCAATCTTTTTAGTTCAACAACATTGTTACACAAGTATATTAATTGGATTTAGACTCTCAAACATGAATGAATGCATAGCAAGCAATGTAAATGTGAATGCTGTCTACATCCAAGCATTTTCAAAGCTTCCTGCTATCAGTAGCTTGAAGCCCTGTGACACATTATGGAAAAGCATGATGGGATTTCAAGTATGCTCTTTGCCTGGAGTGTGGTGTCTCTCATTATTCTTGTTTCCATTAGTGATACAATGTCTGCCTTGGCCCTTATAGATAAAGGAGAGCCCTCGTGGTTAAAGGGGCCTATTCAGTCCATTCAGTGAGAACCAATCACATGTCCGGAATACCAGGAAAGTTTTACATGAAAAAGTACCTATTAACCTGGTTAACTTAAAGGGATATTGTGTAACTTCTGTTATCTATTTATGACAATCGATTATTTCGTTCAAAAGTATGTTTTTCATTAATCAGTAATTACCCCCATCAACAAACTGAAGTGTTCCGGTAAGCTCTGAATTTGCCGTTCATATCATTCATTTATACATCGAGCGGGGAAGCTCAGTGCTGGCTGCCATGTCGTGTCGCCATGTTTTTACGTTCAGTGGCAGCGTGTAGGAAACCACGGAAACTCAGCAGAGACACCGGAGCTGTCGGCTCAGGTCCAGGTGGCGTCTGTGAAAAGTCACCGCAGTGAGGAGGAATGGAGCGTTACACTGATGTTGCATTCGCGTGCAGTCGGGCAGACGGCCGTCGGTAACAAACCAGATGTCATAGAAGTCATAGAAGTCGGGAGAAAGCCGGTAAAATGTGGGTCAGGTAAACAATACGACATTGCCATGACAACATATTGTCACGTGTATTGTTTTGCCTCGTGCTGACGGACCACTTGTTGACATAGAGGCTTGTTTATGCCGTTACGTTCAGCGGCTGTCGTCCATCGCCGTCTGCCCAATTTCATGTGAATGCAGCATGAAAAATACGATTGAGTTGCTTGAGATATACAACCGCAACGCTATGGGAGTAATTCCTACACAATGCGCCTTTAATAAGCAGATTAATAGCCTAAACAAAACGAAGAAAAAGCCTAAGAGCCATGAGATAAAATTTTGTTGTGCTGCTGAAAAGTGTTGTGGAACTGCTGTAAACATCTATTCAAAGCCTGCTGGAAAAGATTGTTTCTGCTGTCAGACAATTGAACACGTATAGAATAGTGACTCACACTCAGCTCATTAAGACTTCATGTTAATCAGCAGTTCGTAGCCATTCACAAGCTGCTGCTTTGCATTGTTAAATTTCTGAGCAAATACCATTTCTGAGCGTGGTATTGCAGACAAAATCACCAAACATACAAGTTAAAAACGTAACAGCTGTGCCATGATATGAGCTGCAGTTACAGTAGCCTACATGCAAAATAATCAAAGGGAAGAAAGACACAAGGAACAGAATATCTTTCCCAGTGTCTGTGGACACAAACTGCTGCTCCACCTCTATGCCACTCACTGAAAGCAGCAGAGCAGTGAGGTATGTCTTGTGGAAAGAAAGAAAGAAAGCAAGAAAGAAAGAAAGAATTCACAGACTGTTGTCCCGTCAAACTGTGCATTTTCACATTATTAGGGCCGCGGGCAATCGCCCCGGGCACTGGTCCCAACAGCTATGAAATAGCTGCAGGGACCAGTGCCCGGGCGAAGCCCGGGCACTACTGTTATTGTGTGGATTTTTTTCACACTATTGTTATTCGGTTCGGCCATTTTCTGCCTTTCTTTGTCATGTAACTAGTCCTTCATACTTTGTGCTATTTCAACAATTCAAATATCAAAATGTTCAGCCTTTTCGGGACAGGTGTGCTATGTCTTTTCTCTTTTCAACTATTCATACTTTTTGCAATATTCAACTATTTCTGATTTTTTTTTCCCCATAGAGAATGCATTGGAACAGTCTTGAAACTCTTCAAATCTTCTTACTTCTTTCAGCCTTTAAAGCGTCCACATACTTTCAGCTAGAGACTTCATTCAAATTCTGAGCTGTAGACAAACTTCTAATGTATTCATCCTGTATTTACAACTTTTTCATAGCTTGTACCGTTTTTGAGATAAATCCTTTAAAAGCACATGAGGATTTCTGACAAATTTCACACTTTTCAATGAGTGTGTATGGGGTTGGGTCAGAGTGAGTGACATCATCGTTAGAGTGAGAGGGATCGAAAAAACATTCAGGATTTTTTCTGGATAAATTGCCAGCACGGCCACAAATTAAACTCTAGACACATGATTTCCTCACTGGTTTGTAGCCACACTTGTCGTGTCTCATTTAATGTGTTCAAAACAGCAGACAGACTTACAGAATTGTCTCTATGAGCCTAATTGTGCAGCTAGATCCGCTCCAGTGGCTCATCCACTTCAATAGAAAAGTAGGAGCTGATTTTTTTAGAAAAGCAGAAATGCCCCCCTTTTCTACCTTGCGACCCTGAGAAAAGTTTTTGCCCTACAAACATTTAATGCACATCAATGTGCTCAGGAAGGTCTGCTTGCCCAGATGGTCAGGAGGACCACATTCTGATAAGAGTTACGGTTCTCTTTTTCTGGGCTGTTTTGGGAAGCTGCTCAGAGCTCAAATCTCTCTGCTCTGCTCTGCTCTGTGTGCAGTTGGTCCAGCTGTAGGGGCCAGCTCGTTATCAAAGTCTATAAATAGAACAGGTGCAGGTGCAGCCTGGCCGCTCGTTAAGATGTTTTTAAACACAGCCCCACACACACACATGATAAACCAGACTGACAGAGGATGTCCACGCACAAACACAGGCATCACACTCACACAGACAGACACACACAGACACTCACACACAGTCACACACACACACATACACAAACAGACAAACACACAAACACAACACTGTTCCACACAGTAAAATGTAAGCATGGTAGTCGCCATGGTAACTTCTGAGGGCAGGCTGCCACACAGGTGTAATCAATCAGATCATTAGGGAGAGAGGAGTTCTGTGGCGCTTAACAGTTTCACTTTCTGCACATGTACACACAGACAGAGAGACCGTCAGACTCACACACCCAGACACACACACAGGTTTTCAGCTCAAATTCATCAGCCTCTCAATTATTTTATACTTTTGATGTAAACATCTCCAACAATTAATTTTTTTCTCATGAATCTATCTATCTATCTATCTATCTATCTATCTCCCTCCCTCCCTATTTTTAACCCCTCTGTCTCCTTTTTTTCTTTCTTTCTTTCTTCTACTCCTTCATTTGTATTTTACGTAACTTTTTCTATCCTTCCCTCTCTATCCATCCATCCATCCATCCATCCATCCATCCATCCATCCATCCATCCACCTCTTTCTATCTATCATCCCCCTCTCTCTTTTTCTTTCTTTCTTTCTTTCTTTCTTTCTTTCTTTCTTTCTTTCTTTCTTTCTTTCTTTCTTTCCTTCTTTCTTTCACTCACTCCATTTCTGTCTTTTTACTTCTTTGTTTGTTTGATTGTTTCTTTCTTTCTTTCTATTCCTTTTCTCTTCCTTTGTTTTTACTCCATTTCTTTCTTTCTTTCTTTCACTCCATTTCTGTTTGTTTACTTCTTTGTTTGTTTGATTCTTTCTTTCTTTCTACTCCTTTTCTCTTCCTTTGTTTTTACTCCATTTCTTTCTTTCTTTCTTTCTTTCTTTCTTTCTTTCTTTCTTTCTTTCTTTCTTTCTTTCTTTCTTTCTTTCTTTCTTTCTTTCTTTCTTTCACTCCATTTCTGTCTTTTTACTTCTTTGTTTGTTTGATTCTTTCTTTCTTTCTTCCTTTCTTTCTTTCTTTCTTTCTTTCTTTCTTTCTGTCCTTTTCTTTTTTCTCTCTTGTTTCAATCTTTCTTCCTTTCTTTCTTTCTTTCTTTCTTTCTTTCTTTCTTTCTTTCTTTCTTTCTTTCTTTCTTTCTTTCAACAATTTCTTCAGCTCATTCAGCATTGCTGGAAGCATTCACACCATTTCCATTCTTGGAAATGTTTTTTCTAGTTATTAGTGTGAATGCTGGAAGCATTCACACTATTGTTATTCGGTTCGGCCATTTTCTGCCTTTCTTCGTCATGTAACTAGTCCTTCATACTTTGTGCTATTTCAACAATTCAAATATCAAAATGTTCAGCCTTTTCGGGACAGGTGTGCTATGTCTTTTCTCTTTTCAACTATTCATACTTTTTGCAATATTCAACTATTTCTGATTTTTTTTCCCCCATAGAGAATGCATTGGAACAGTCTTGAAACTCTTCAAATCTTCTTACTTCTTTCAGCCTTTAAAGCGTCCACATACTTTCAGCTAGAGACTTCATTCAAATTCTGAGCTGTAGACAAACTTCTAATGTATTCATCCTGTATTTACAACTTTTTCATAGCTTGTACCGTTTTTGAGATAAATCCTTTAAAAGCACATGAGGATTTCTGACAAATTTCACACTTTTCAATGAGTGTGTATGGGGTTGGGTCAGAGTGAGTGACATCATCGTTAGAGTGAGAGGGATCGAAAAAACATTCAGGATTTTTTCTGGATAAATTGCCAGCACGGCCACAAATTAAACTCTAGACACATGATTTCCTCACCGGTTTGTAGCCACACTTGTCGTGTCTCATTTAATGTGTTCAAAACAGCAGACAGACTTACAGAATTGTCTCAATGAGCCTAATTGTGCAGCTAGACCCGCTCCAGTGGCTCATCCACTTCAATAGAAAAGTAGGAGCTGATTTTTTTAGAAAAGCAGAAATGCCCCCCTTTTCTACCTTGCGACCCTGAGAAAAGTTTTTGCCCTACAAACATTTAATGCACATCAATGTGCTCAGGAAGGTCTCCTTGCCCAGATGGTCAGGAGGACCATATTCTGATAAGAGGTACGGTTCTCTTTTTCTGGGCTGTTTTCGGAAGCTGCACTGAGCTCAAATCTCTCTGCTCTGCTCTGCTCTGTGTGCAGTGGCCAGCTGTTGGGGCCAGCTCGTTATCAAAGTCTATAGTGCAGGTGCAGCCTGGCTGCTCGTTAAGATGTTTTTAAACACAGCCCCACACACACACACATGATAAACCAGACTGACAGAGGATGTCCACGCACAAACACAGGCATCACACTCACACAGACAGACACACACAGACACTCACACACAGTCACACACACACACATACACAAACAGACAAACACACAAACACAACACTGTTCCACACAGTAAAATGTAAGCATGGTAGTCGCCATGGTAACTTCTGAGGGCAGGCTGCCAATCAATCAGATCATTAGGGAGAGAGGAGTTTTGTGGCGCTTAACAGTTTTACTTTCTGCACATGTACACGCAGACAGAGAGACCGTCAGACTCACACACACACACACACACACAGGTTTTCAGCTCAAATTCATCAGGCTCTCAATTATTTTATACTTTTGATGTAAACATCTCCAACAATTAATTTTTTTTTCATGAATTTAAGTTCAGACGTTTAGTCTTTCCAACTCTATTAATAGTAGTACAATTACAGGTGGAGCCTGGGATATAGGACGCAGCATTTATCTATCTATCTATCTATCTATCTATCTATCTATCTATCTATCTATCTATCTATCTATCTATCTATCTATCTATCCCCCTCCCTATTTTTAACCCCTCTGTCTCCTTTTTTTCTTTCTTTCTTTCTTCTACTCCTTCATTTGTATTTTACGTAACTTTTTCTATCCTTCCCTCTCTATCCATCCATCCATCCATCCATCCATCCATCCATCCATCCATCCATCCATCCATCCATCCATCTACCTCTTTCTATCTATCATCCCCCTCTCTCTTTTTCTTTCTTTCTTTCTTTCTTTCTTTCCTTCTTTCTTTCACTCACTCCATTTCTGTCTTTTTACTTCTTTGTTTGTTTGTTTCTTTCTTTCTTTCTATTCCTTTTCTCTTCCTTTGTTTTTACTCCATTTCTTTCTTTCTTTCTTTCTTTCACTCCATTTCTGTTTGTTTACTTCTTTGTTTGTTTGATTCTTTCTTTCTTTCTTTCTACTCCTTTTCTCTTCCTTTGTTTTTACTCCATTTCTTTCTTTCTTTCTTTCTTTCTTTCTTTCTTTCTTTCTTTCACTCCATTTCTGTCTTTTTACTTCTTTGTTTGTTTGATTCTTTCTTTCTTTCTTCCTTTCTTTCTTTCTTTCTTTCTTTCTTTCTTTCTTTCTTTCTTTCAACAATTTCTTCAGCTCATTCAGCATTGCTGGAAGCATTCACACCATTTCCATTCTTGGAAATGTTTTTTCTAGTTAGTGTGAATGCTGGAAGCATTCACACTATTGTTATTCGGTTCGGCCATTTTCTGCCTTTCTTTGTCATGTAACTAGTCCTTCATACTTTGTGCTATTTCAACAATTCAAATATCAAAATGTTCAGCCTTTTCGGGACAGGTGTGCTATGTCTTTTCTCTTTTCAACTATTCATACTTTTTGCAATATTCAACTATTTCTGATTTTTTTTTCCCCATAGAGAATGCATTGGAACAGTCTTGAAACTCTTCAAATCTTCTTACTTCTTTCAGCCTTTAAAGCGTCCACATACTTTCAGCTAGAGACTTCATTCAAATTCTGAGCTGTAGACAAACTTCTAATGTATTCATCCTGTATTTACAACTTTTTCATAGCTTGCACCGTTTTTGAGATAAATCCTTTAAAAGCACATGAGGATTTCTGACAAATTTCACACTTTTCAATGAGTGTGTATGGGGTTGGGTCAGAGTGAGTGACATCATCGTTAGAGTGAGAGGGATCGAAAAAACATTCAGGATTTTTTCTGGATAAATTGCCAGCACGGCCACAAATTAAACTCTAGACACATGATTTCCTCACCGGTTTGTAGCCACACTTGTTGTGTCTCATTTGATGTGCTCAAAACAGCAGACAGACTTACAGAATTGTCTCAGTGAGCCTAATTGTGCAGCTAGACCCACTCCAGTGGCTCATCCACTTCAATATAAAAGTAGGAGCTGATTTTTTTAGAAAAGCAGAAATGCCCCCCTTTTCTACCTTGCGACCCTGAGAAAAGTTTTTGCCCTACAAACATTTAATGCACATCAATGTGCTCAGGGAGGTCTGCTTGCCCAGATGGTCAGGAGGACCACATTCTAATAAGAGGTACGGTTCTCTTTTTCTGGGCTGTTTTGGGAAGCTGCTCAGAGCACAAATCTCTCTGCTCTGCTCTGCTCTGTGTGCAGTTGGTCCAGCTGTAGGGGCCAGGTCGTTATCAAAGTCTATAAATAGAACAGGTCAGGTGCAGCCTGGCCGCTCGTTAAGATGTTTTTAAACACAGCCCCACACACACACATGATAAACCAGACTGACAGAGGATGTCCACGCACAAACACAGGCATCACACTCACACAGACAGACACACACAGACGCTCACACACAGTCACACACACACACATACACAAACAGACAAACACACAAACACAACACTGTTCCACACAGTAAAATGTAAGCATGGTAGTCGTCATGGCAACTTCTGAGGGCAGGCTGCCAATCAATCAGATCATTAGGGAGAGAGGAGTTTTGTGGCGCTTAACAGTTTTACTTTCTGCACATGTACACGCAGACAGAGAGACCGTCAGACTCACACACACACACACACACACAGGTTTTCAGCTCAAATTAATCAGGCTCTCAATTATTTTATACTTTTGATGTAAACATCTCCAACAATTTATATGTTTCTCATGAATTTAAGTTCAGACGTTTAGTCTTTCCAATTCTATTAATAGTAGTACAATTACAGGTGGAGCCTAGGACATAGGATGCAGCTTTTAACATGTGTCCTATCTATCTATCTATCTATCTATCTATCTATCTATCTATCTATCTATCTATCTATCTATCTATCTATACCCCTCCCTATTTTTTAACCCCTCTGTCTCCTTTTTTTCTTTCTTTCTTTCTTTCTTTCTTTCTTTCTTTCTTTCTTTCTTTCTTCTACTCCTTCATTTGTATTTTACGTAACTTTTTATATCCTTCCCTCTCTATCCATCCATCCATCCATCCATCCATCCATCCATCCATCCATCTACCTCTTTCTATCATCCCCTCTCTCTTTTTCTTCTTTCTTTCTTTCTTTCTTTCTTTCTTTCTTTCTTTCTTTCTTTCTTTCACTCCATTTCTGTCTTTTTACTTCTTTGTTTGTTTGATTGTTTCTTTCTTTCTTTCTATTCCTTTTCTCTTCCTTTGTTTTTACTCCATTTCTTTCTTTCTTTCTTTCTTTCTTTCTTTCTTTCTTTCTTTCTTTCTTTCTTTCTTTCACTCCATTTCTGTCTTTTTACTTCTTTGTTTGTTTGATTCTTTCTTTCTTTCTTTCTTTCTTTCTACTCCTTTTCTCTTCCTTTGTTTTTACTCCATTTCTTTCTTTCTTTCTTTCTTTCTTTCTTTCTTTCTTTCTTTCTTTCTTTCTTTCACTCCATTTCTGTCTTTTTACTTCTTTGTTTGTTTGATTGTTTCTTTCTTTCTATTCCTTTTCTCTTCCTTTGTTTTTACTCCATTTCTTTCTTTCTTTCTTTCTTTCTTTCTTTTAACTTTTTATATCCTTCCCTCTCTATCCATCCATCCATCCATCCATCCATCCATCCATCCATCCATCCATCTACCTCTTTCTATCTATCATCCCCCTCTCTCTTTTTCTTCTTTCTTTCTTTCTTTCTTTCTTTCTTTCTTTCTTTCTTTCTTTCTTTCTTTCTTTCTTTCTTTCTTTCACTCCATTTCTGTCTTTTTACTTCTTTGTTTGATTCTTTCTTTCTTTCTTTCTTCTCCTTTTCTCTTCCTTTGTTTTTACTCCATTTCTTTCTTTCTTTCTTTCTTTCTTTCTTTCTTTCACTCCATTTCTGTCTTTTTACTTCTTTGTTTGTTTGATTCTTTCTTTCTTTCTTTCTTTCTTTCTTTCTGTCCTTTTCTTTTTTCTCTCTTGTTTCAATCTTTCTTTCTTTCTTTCTTTCAACAATTTCTTCAGCTCATTCAGCATTGCTTCCAGCATTCACACCATTTCCATTCTTGGAAATGTTTTTTCTAGTTAGTGTGACTGCTGAAGCAGTCACACTATTGTTCTTCTGTTTGGCCATTTTCTTCCGCCTTTTTACGGTCTTCTTCTAGTCCTTCATACTTTGTGCTATTTCAACAATTCATATATCAAAACGTGCAGCTTTTTTTGAACTTTATCGGCATTACTTTTCTCTTTTTAACTATTTATACTTTTTCAAATATTTAACTTTTTCACAAAAAATCTCACATTCATCAAAGTCTCAACCTCTCTACTTCACAACTCCACTGTAGTGTAGGGGTTAGGGTAACTGCTTGCCAACCCTAAGGTCACTGGTTCGAATCCAAGGGAAGACCTCTTGTTATGTTATGTTGAATTCTGCTCTCCTCCCCCGCCTTCAATTGGTTACAGGTGTTTGTTATCTCCTTGATTACTCATACCAGTTTGCAGCACATCATCACATTACAATGAATGACAACAGTCTTAAAAGCAGTGTGCTCTCTGTAGCCGAGTGGCAGAGTAAAGGTTTAGTGATCATATGGTCATGGGTTCGATTCCTGCCTCAGTCTTTTCACTTCATTGCTTGACTTTTGATTCCAATTATTCAGCTGTCATTGGACAGTCTTTGATTCCTCATAGTATAAAGCTCATTGTAACTCAGGTTCTCTGTGGCCATATGGTTAGTGCTCAGCCTGAAATTCACAGACATTTTCATTCTAAGTCATTCAAGCTTGACTCTCAAACTTTCTTGATGTTGACAGTGTGCAGATCATTAACAGACAACAGTCTCTGCAACTGTGTGTGCACTGTGGCCTAGAGGCAGAGTGGAAGTCTACTGACCATGAGGTTGTGGGTTCGATTCTGACCTTGGTCAAACATTTGTATGGTGATCACAGCTTGCACTATTTGCTAATTCTGCAACAGCGTTCAGTTGCTGTCAGCAGTCACACCATTTCCATTCTTGGAAATGCTTTTTCTAGTTCTCCTTCATCTTCCGGACACTTTTTCGATTCGCATCTAGTCCTGCAACTCGAAGAGTTGCAGGACATATTATATATCAAAACGTGCGTCTTGATCGGGATCGGTGTGCTATTACTTTTCTCAACAGTTTACGAATTTTTCGCGACGTAGTCGCGAAAAACTGCGCAAAAATTTTGCATGTAAGTCAATGGGACGGGCGGAAAAAAAAGAGCGAAAAAGACCAATCATTGGAGTTTAACAAACGTCTACTGCTCAGGCATACTTTCACCTAGAGACTCCATTTAAACTTTAAACAGTAGACACAAGTCTTGTGTATTGTCGTATTACTCCACGTTTTGATAGGTCATATAGTTTTTGATCAATCCCTGATCAATGACCATGATCATTTTTGGAGAAATTATGAGTTTATAATGGGTGTGTATTGCATAGAATGTTCGTGTCAGAGTGCGTGACATCATCGGTTAGAGTGGGAGAGAGTGAAGAAACATTCTGTATTTTTTCTGGATAAACTGTGACCACGGCCACAATTTACACTCTACAGACATAATTTTTTCAGAATTTGTAAGACAAACTTGTTATCTCTCATGTCATGTGCTCAAAATATCAGAGAGACTTACAGAACTTACAGAATCAGCCTCTGAGTGCGGCCACGTCTGTCTCTGCTCCTCATTGAGTCCAATACAAATATTTTCTGAGAGGAGCAGAACGGCCTGATGTTTTAAAACTGCCAGCGTCGCCAAAATATTTACTGTAGAAACACCAAATCGTACCGAAATTTTCAGTAAGTCCTTAGAGCAACGTTGATCTGTGTTTTGTTCTGATAGGAGTTACCGTTTTGTCATGCTAAGCCTAATTGTGAGACCGGTTTAGAGGCAGAAAATGGCTCTTTTTCTCCACGTTTCTGTCTGTCTCAGCCTGCGGGGGCCCCTATCGCCGTGGTAACCTCTTTGATCCTCAGGCCAGAGCTCGTTAACTTCATAAACAATCCACCTGGCGCTCGTTTAAATGTTTATAAACACAGACACAGCTAAATCAGACTGACACAGGATGCAGCTACTAACTAACTATGTGTCAAGTCAGTCACACACACACACACAGACTCTAGAGCCAGCTTCATGTGATTACAGTCACACACACACACACACACACACACACACACACACCTTCATGTGATTAAAACGCAGTTAACGTGCAACAGAATTTAAACTTAAACCATGATTTAATCTGGTTTTAAAGTTAAACCTTGTTGGTGTCACACACACACACACACACACACACACACACACACACACACACACACACACACACACACTTAACCTAATGTGGTTACAGCTCCTCCATATCAGTGCTTATAGAAAGATGATCATGTGTCTGTCTGATCAGCTCTGTCTTGACCTTAAGATCGTGGGTTTGATTCCCATGTTGACAGAGATGGCAAAATCGGCAGTAGCCCCGCGGCCCATTCAAAATTTCCCGAGAGGAAATTTTCTAGTTCTGTTTATAATTCCATTTTTAAATTCTCAAAATCTAGTAAGTCTGTTACTGTTTTTTTCTATTAAAAAGTCGGGGAAGGATGGTAGGGGTTGTAGCCAGAAAAGGCTCAGAGCATCCTCAGTCATAAAATGCAGTTTTACAATAATATGACAATGTTTGTGTAGATCTCAAGTCTATAGTCACTGTGCTTATGTTCATTTAAAGCAGAAGTAAGTGGTCCGGTCGTTTTCGCTAATGCTGCGTTCCAGGCAGGCTTTTGAAATCGTAAATGACAGCTTCAAGTCACAACTTACGACTTTGTAGCGTTCCAGGCAACCCACTCGTGTTTTTCCGACCTGTTTTACCGGTGAAAGTCACTATAACGGCCACTCGTAACTTCCGACCCGTGAACTCGTACCAGATCGAACTGGTACGACTTCACAGGTCGGAAAAATACGAGTTTCCTTGAACGCACCATAACAGTCCTCGTCCCTACGTCGCCACATTCACGGCGTCCCTTGGCTGCACACACAGCCCTGCATGCTGTTCTCTCTCCTCATTGGATAAAAACTGTAGGATACGATAAATGTTTTCTCTTCGGCTCAGAGCAGAGCAGAGTGACTGACAGACCCGTGTTTCAGACCAAACACTCTATGTAAGTGATTGCTGTCGGAAGATATAACTATTTAAGACTTATATTAACACAAATATATCACTTACTACTGCTTTAAGATAGAAATTACTGACAGGGCGATACATATTATTATTATATTAATTATTATCAGTTATTAGTAATCAGTAGTTATAATTGGAGTGAGAGCTTGGGACTATTTGCTGGCACGTGCCTTTGAAGTAATAAAAGAGTCATCAATTTTTAAATTCACACGCTTGGTATTAAATTAAATGCAGAAAAAGCCATTATTCATGATGATCGCCATACCATCGGTGGTTATTCACTGAGAAAAGGCAGCAGTAGTATAATATGAATAATCTATTTGCATCACACAATCCTGTCAGTCCTTTTATTTGCTTGGTCTGTCCTTCTCTCGTTTGTCTGTTTTCTTAACAGAGAGAAAGAGACCATGAAGACAGCGAGAAAAGGGTTTGGATAATTCCAGCCCTGGCAAGTGATATTTAAAAGAAAGAGGGAAAAAAACAGACAATGAAAGGAAAAACAAGAAAAAAAAGAAAAAAAAAACATATAATGTAACAACAGTTGAGAGAACAGCAGCATGAAGAAAAATAAGCAGCTCTTTTGCTTCTTCATTTTCCACCAGCACCCTATTTCTTTTGTTCTTTCACTCTAATCCCTCTCTTTTGGCAGCTGTTCAACCAGAACAAATCGGCCACGAGTGAAAATGATTTGTTTATTCCAGAAATAGTCTACTTTTTTCTCTCTTTTGTTAAGGAACACTGAAGGATATTTTGGTGATAACACTACCATGAATACCTGACCTCTGGAGGGTATTTGTTTTTTCTAATTAAAAAGCCTCCCTCACCCAGCTGTCTATTGAATTTGCCCTCTGATAGATGTTGGTGCAGTATGGAGACCTCGCTCAAACCTTAGGACAGTTCAATGGCATTCAACTAAATTTGTATTTACTGCTAATTTGACAAACATCCAAACTACAAAGGCTTGTAACAAACACACAAACAAGAAGAATTGTAGTTGAGGAAGAATGGATGTTATTCGTTCAAAGTCATATCATTCTTTATTTTCGGAATAATCTAACATACACAGGGCAGTAGTGCACGAATTGTACATTACATCATGATTTCGTCAGACACTCTCAATGAGTTTAAAAAGTGTTTGGTTTTTTTTACCCAAGAGATCATATCGGCATATTAAAATCCATGTGGACATGCAGAAAATACCCTGTTCACAGATTTAAAATAGGCATCAGTAATCTACACACACGCACACTTAGGATGGCAGCCATCCCAGACACAATACCAGTGCCATACAATGTCACACAGGAGTATATTTAAGGTTCTCTTGACTCCTAGCTGGCATCTAGTCAACAAGCCCTCAGACTGAAAACACACACATAAACACACACACACACAAGCGACGAAGGGCGATGACATGTTATTGCATATGAGATTAGAGCTGATGGAGGGGAGGAGAGCTGATCAATTAATATCAATTTGTAATTCATCTGCATAGCCTGTTTAAATATACTGCTGTTCATACAATTCAACCAAAGGCTCAAGAAAAGCATAGTAGGCCTACAGCTCATGTCTAAAAGTGATGTGGCGCAGTTCAGTGCTCATAAAGCCTTCTTAAGAAGGCAATGACCACTGTGGGCAAAAGTAGTAAAATTGGAAATATGACAGCATCTATAGGACGAGACAAAAGCAGTTATTCCACAGCAGCCATTAATCAAACTGAAGTGTGTTTGTTGTTATACAAGACAACTGTTGACGGGAGGTGGTTCTTCACAGCTGTGATGCTCTTGTGCTGAGACCTTCCCTTAGACATCCAAATGCTGCGGTTGATGAATACTGTAGTGCTGTTGTTCAAATGATTTCAATAAAATTGTTATTTAAAACAAAGTTACACAAATTTATTCAAGTTCAATGTTAGATGCATAAGGAGATTTGCTGGAGGGGACATGTTGTGTGTCAATCTGATTTTAACAGTCATTTCCTCTTATGTCACGTAGATAGAAAAATATGTTTTTTATCCCCTAGAGAAAGTTAATTCAAAATTGATTTATATTGTGAAACAATATAAGAAAGCAGGTATTTGTATCATGATGTTAATTTCAGGTACAGGGTTGGGGGGGGGCAATAATATACAGTCCTAATATCCAATGAAAAACAAAATGCAGTTTTATTAACACACATTGCCAGTGCTATCAGATTTTAAAAATGCCTGAATGCTTTGATGATCAAGAAAATCTCTGACTGTGAAATACTATTTGTGCGTTTGCAATGTTGTATGTGTGTGCGTGTGTATGTTGCTAGTTACTCTACAAACCTTTCTACACTATGTACTGCTCTGTTCAGTATCACATCGATTGACACCTCATTGATCCCCCAGGAGCAATTTTTTAGGGTGTTATTAGATGCACAAAAGCAGAAAATGTGCAATACCATACAATATATTGCTTATTGAGAACTAATATCTGTTACTTCGACCATATAAGCAGCAGCATACTGTGTGTGTTTCTTAGTAAAGCAGTGCAGAAATAGAAATATTCTCGCACTTCTGCTCCTCCGTATTGTCACGCCTTTGTCCATTCCTCCAGAGTGTGTGTGTGAGTGTGTGTGTGTCACATCCCCAACAGCTGGCCACATGTCACAGCTGCGAGGTGAAGATATTTGTCTCAGCTGGCAACACTGACAGAACAGATGATCCATACCGGCCACAGGGATGCGTGACCAACTGTGTGTATGTAATGAATGTGTGAGTAGTTTAGTGACACATTGAATATGCATTTGTATTGTGTTCATGTGTCCCTGAATTGTGTGTGTGCACATGGATTTGTCTGCATGACAAAAAAGTTGAAAGGCATTCAATCAGTGCTGTCAGCTAATGTCATCAACGCTGACAGAGGGTCAGCGGTGAGAGGGGGGCGGTCACAACCGAGACTCTATGAGACTGTGACTGCACAGTGTGTGTGTGTCCTGTTATTAAAAAAAATAAATAAATAAAAGCTAAGCCAGATTTGGCAAAACATCCAGATCAAAACTAGACTGGTTGACTAGTCATACTGTTCTACTGGCTGAGACAAAATATTGTTATAATATTCTGCTACAGAGCTTTGTATTGCCGTAAATGAGTTGTGTCTGTGCATATTTCCTTCTTTTTTGCACAGGATACAAATGCACTGGCAGGTCGACGTCTTCACTGCACATCAACGTGATGATGTAAATATTTTTGACATTCAAAGCTTGGCAGCATTTTCATCACATTTTTGTTTTTCTTTTATTATCCAAACAACTCATAACAATTGCTTATTCAATTTTTCAAATCCAAACAACACTTTGGATGAAGTGCTTTCAACTTCATGACAACAATATGCTGGATAATTTTTTTTCTTTGTGGCATCTTTTTACCTCAACAACTGAGATTAATCAAAACAAGCCTTTGCCATGAATGCAAAAACAGGCCTTATTCTGCCAAGAAAGAAGCAAAAATTATAGCAAACAATATAACTGGTATTTCTATATGATACCCAGGGGGCAAAGCAAAAAAACGGACACGGAGCGTTGTAAAAGGTTTGACACCAGAAATGATATCTAGGAACTTCAAGGATTAAAACCTGGGTGGACAACCCGGTCAACCAGCTGCTGGAAAGATACAGGG
This sequence comes from Trachurus japonicus, assembly GCF_045865225.1. Taxonomy (NCBI): domain Eukaryota; kingdom Metazoa; phylum Chordata; class Actinopteri; order Carangiformes; family Carangidae; genus Trachurus; species Trachurus japonicus. The sequence goes on from NC_140907.1 coordinate 14,329,282, forward strand.
GGCTAAAACCCCGTTTTGGGGTCATTTTGCTGGCAAAATGATGTAAATGCAAATATTTAGGTGCTACAATGGCATAAATAGTCATACAACTATAACATTTGGCAGAGAGTATCTTGACACATAGGGGGAGGCATGAAAAAAAGATTCTGGGGTTTGTTGCAACTCAATTTTAAGATATCTCCCTCAACATCCCAAAAAAGACCAAAAAAAGTACTGTTCGCCTGACAAATTCTCATGAAAATTATTATTTTTCAGCACTTTATGGAGAATATCTATGCTTAACATGTATATAGAAAATTTCCTTAATTCATAAGCTTCCATTTGAAACCAAGCTAGCCTTTCTATCTCAAAAGCCCCACTTGCTGTGGCCAACGGTCTTCTCTATCTATCTGTTCACTTTGGGGAAACCAGAAATAGAATGGTTTCTGATCATGCCAGTTAACATGCAGTTTTTCACAATAGGTGTTGCATTGTTTGGAGGCAGCCTGTAGCTTTCCAGTAGCTAGTAGAAAGGCTATCTTGGACTCAAATGGAAGCTTATGAATTAAGGAAATTTTCTATATATATGTTAAGCATAGATATTCTCCATAAAGTGCTGAAAAATAATAATTTTCATGAGAATTTGTCAGGCGAACAGTACTTTTTTTGGTCTTTTTTGGGATGTTGAGGGTGATATCTTAAAATTGAGTTGCAACAAACCCCAGAATCTTTTTTTCATGCCTCCCCCTATGTGTCAAGATACTCTCTGCCAAATTTTATAGTTGTATGACTATTTATGCCATTGTAGTACCTAAATATTTGCATTTACATCATTTCGCCAGCAAAATGACCCCAGAAAGGGGTTTTGGCCCCCTGTAGCTTTCCAGCAGCTAGTTGACCGGGTTGTCCACCCAGGTTTTAATCCTTGAAGTTCCTAGATATCATTTCTGGTGTCAAACCTTTTACAACGCTCCGTGTCCGTTTTTCAAAAAACTGGGATTTTGCCCCCTGGGTATGACAGAGTGGTCAAACCAAGACAAGACACCATATTTTAAGGGTGTGAAATGGAACAGAGTGCAACGTTTATTGGGACGGTTTTGCATATTTAAGCTTAAAACTGTGAGGAAAACATGTGCCTGGTTTGCAAAATGTATGTGTTTACAAGCCAAATGATTTCAAAGAAGGGTAATGGAAATATCAAGTTGTGAAACCAAAAAAAAAAAAAAAAGTATTCCAAAATGTCATAAAAATGTTGCCTTGGTGTTGCATAAGGTAGCATCAAAAAGTTCCTGCCTTAAAACTCACAGTTGAATTTGGTTTAAAAGTTTATCACCGTGACATGATGACAAAATTGTGCAACAGCAGCTTGATCCTCTTATGTGTGTGGACCCTGGAGGCAGCTGTAGGCAGTAGGCTGTATAATACTCCTCATTTCAGGGAGACAAGTCTACACGTTACATGTCTAGAACTTTGAGCCAGCGATGTGTGTGTGGTAGCACAGACAGCAGCAGGGATATTAAAAATTCCTGACTGAAAAATTAAACAGAGTTGTGTATCGACATGTTCTTAATTCACACACAAACACACGCGCGGAGCATAATCAAACACTCAAACCCATGTAATCATCTATTTCCACATCCGCCTCTGATTGCACCCAGGGGACGGCAATCTGTGTGCATGTTGGCAAAGTTTCTCTTCCTTGACACAGACGTAAATGCGCACAAGCACACACACACACACACACACACACACACAAAGATACATACATACCACTCAACACAATCTTTTTACACACAAGCACTCTCATGCACCGAAACACACATAGAAACTGTATATGGCAGTGCTAGAAGCCGCTGACAGGCCCCAGTTATCATCCAAGGCAGGGTGCACAAGATAAGGGAGCCGCAAGGCATCATAAACACCAATACGCAAGGAGAGAGGGAGAGAAAGAAGAGAGTGCAGCAGAGGGAGGGATGAATCAGAGATGAAAGACGGAGGAGGAAAAAAAATTCAACATCCCTGTCAGAGATAATAAAATTCTCAGATGAAAAGCTACGGTGGAGAGGGGGAGAATTAGAGATGCATGGAGGTAAAGAGAGAGAGAAAGAGAGATGAGGGGAGCAAGGTGAAAAAAGGGAATGACAAGTTGGTCACAAGGGGTGGGTAGATAGATAGATAGAGAGAGCATAGAGGAGGAAGAAGAAGAGGCAAGAAAGAAATCAGGCACGGGAAAATTAAGAGGCTGAAACAGGTAAAATAAGAGATGTGGGGAAGTGTGTATGTGAGTGTGTGTATGTGCGTGTGTGAGTGAGAGTAGAAAGTGAGTGAATAGAGAAGGGAGAATGAGAGAGGCAGCTATACAATGAAGTGATAATAAGAATGGAAAATACACCTCTATAACCTCCAAGGTCTGACTTTTGGATGGAATGTGAATTTACAGATAAAGCATATACACACACACACGCACATACACACGCAGAAAATATGCATCCTGTGCTAATAAAGCTCCTGCTTTGTCTCCCCAGACGTCAGGTGGTCGGCTCTTTTCCCTTTGTCAGCAACTTCTGATCTAATCCCACTAAACCAAGAAGAATAAGAGTCGGCATTGACTGTGACGGGGGGAGTCGAGGGAAGTGAAGCAGCACACACATACTGATGGATACACACGTGAGATCACACACACACGCACATACATACAACCATGCTTACATATGAAAATGCATGTGGTTAGATATGGATGTATATACATGTACACATACATATACATGTAAATAGGTGTTTTGGCAGATGTACATATTAAAAGGCTCTCACATATGGCACAGATGAGATAAATCCACTTTGCAACCTGCCACCAGCACTCAGGAAGGAAGGAAACAGAAGCACAGTCAAGGGATAAAGACGGCAGAGGCCTTTTGCTCAAGTGTGGAGCGAACACACCCATACGCATGAATGTGCAGGAGCAAACACTCACGCTTGCTTAAATCATCTGGAGTCAAGAGGATGTGATGATCCAAGTGCCATCATACATCCCAACACACACACATACAGTACAGTACACACGCACAAACATCCACACAGCCACACCGAGACATACACACATACACAACTTTCAACTGAACTCATTAGCATTACCCTGCTGACAGGGCAGAGCACCAACTGAGAACCAGTTTTTATCAATGTGTGTTATAGACTATCAACCTCCTGAAGCTGCGCTCAGCTCCCTGAATTGAGCATGTGCTCACACCTGACACCAGACTGTCAAACCCACCCCGCTGCCGTCGTTTTACTGCCTCTTCCAGTGGCAGTTTAGTGACAGGGAATAAATCCACCTCTAATCAGTGCCTTGATAACATCCACGAAATGTTTGCAGTCTTGTTTTTTTTCTAAGCCTAATCATCATTTGGACTTGACAAGTGCTAATTAGCAAGTTGTTTGCTGTTATAACTCTGGGACAGCTGTGCAAAAGTATCAAAAGAGTTGATGTGAATGGGTGGAAAGAACCAATGGCAGAGAGAATGTTTGACTCTTCCATGAAAAACCAACAACGAAAAGGACAGCACTGGCCATTTCAGTAAATTCCCCCAAATGGCCGAAAGCGAGTTATGACTCTTCTCTATTGGGAGCAAACAAGGAAATAATGTGATGCAGTGAAAAACACCAATCTTTGAGAGGGAGACCATCGTTTGCTTTCTGCTACCAGTAAAGATTTTGTTTTTTAGACTAAACAGTCTTATCTAAAAGTCTATGTAACATCTCACAAAGTGCCCACATGGCTGTAGACACAAACCAAGAGGTTTTACTTTTCTTTCTCTCATTAGGAAATGAAAGGAAACTAGACATTTTCCCAGTATATATAATTTTTTAGGATGAAATGACAGAAGTGACACGGAGGTATTATCTGAGGCCCGTGTAAAAGGATAAAAATGGGAGGCAGGAGAGATACTGGATTTTACCTACACAAAGCCCAAAAGCTGTATGGAAAAGACTTAGATCTGACACAGTGTTGTTAAAGATGGTGTTGTAGAGGGAGCTGTAAAGAGGCAGTTAGAGCAACAACTGTTACCACTGACACTGTAGACATCCTTGGAGAAACCATCTTTCTTTTTAGTACAATCATCCAAAATTAGCTGCACCAACAAGAGTTAGATCGAGAGGATCTGGGATGATATTCACACAAAGGGAAAAGCTGAAGCGAGACCAAGTAGGAGACAAAAAAAAAGTAAAAGGTGAGAAAAGACAGCAATCTATTCAGATTTAGTGAAATCAACACCTTTCTTTGCTCAAACTAATTTCAAGCCTGGCTGCCCTAAAATGGCCCAATTTTCTCCTCACAGAAATATCAGGTGTACTGACATCAGTTTGAGCCTGGCTTTGACAGAATGTCACTTTTTAAGCCATTACCAGGAGACGGTGACAGCATCACTGAGCCAAATGTTTTGGGTTCTCATGTTAACTCTTAACAACTCAAATGATGCCTTCTGAGATGGAGTATGTAGGCACCAAATCCAATCATGCTTGGCTTGGCTCCCATCAGCTGCACTCTGAAAGAGGAGATAACAACGGCTTTGATATAACTAACAAGCACTGTCAAACTTGCAAAAGGAAAATATGGATAATAAGAGATTTATGACCCCATTTTTCTGTAATACTCGGCACAGATGTGATAAATTGGGAGTCTCTAGATTGAATGTCATTAAACGACAGAAGGTTTCCAGATAACGTTAAACCCGCTAATGGATAGATAAAGAACAAAGTTGACACCAACCTAAATCACAGATAAAGCTGTTATGCTCAAACTCAATCACTGATAAAAGTCAAAATAAAATAATTTGTGGGTAAAGTAAAGGATAAGAGCCCAGAGTGTGAAAACACTATACCCTGCATGTAATGCAGTTTTGCTATGCACATAATTGATATGGCAACTATTGATGCTTTTACTACACTATGTGCTTGCTCTGCAGGTGTTGCTCAGTAATTCATCAGTAGCGGTCATGCATCATTGCACCGAGGACCAATTAAGAACCATTATGTATTTTGTAATCTTTCAAGCTGTGCTCATCATCTCTCTTTGGAATTTCATTCCACCAACCTGTGCTCATACTAGTATTTTAGCTCTGCATTAGAGATAATTTCCATCTCCACTAACACACCTTAAAATGTATATGGCTAACTTCCCACCTCATAAATAAATATGGGAGGTGACCTCAGCCATTAGAATTGACCAAGGTGTAAAAATTAGGTGAAATTGAGGGTGTGGCAGGGGCCACTTTGATTGACAGGTGGACTATAACAGATGTTTAGATGAGGTGTCTACCTGTCATCTGTATGATCATGATTTTAGTCACTGCACCTGACCTCTTGGTCATGATTTCCAATGCAAATATCCAACAACTAATAACTGGGGTGTTACTGTACCTGATAAGCAAAAAGGGAGTTGGTCTGTGTTGTTGTATTTGGAGGTGAAATTCTTGTTCATTTGTTGGCATTTATTAGCAGGTATCAGTTTCTGCACTCATCAGACCTGGCAGGTTGCCCTATCTTTATAATTAGCTCAATTAGTAAATCAGTTGGCCCTGGATTAGCCTTCAAGCAAGATGCCCAGCCATGCTAATGATGCTTACAGTTGCATATGCTAGCCACAGTTATTAAACTAGCATGCATCAAAGTCCCTGCTCCACACACACCCAACCTCTTCAGTCATTTCTCAATTATCTAAAAGAGTCAGACTCTGCCAAGTTAGTGATGGGACAGCAGTCCACTCTTCTGGTCCCTACATGGTCTTCAAAAACCGATGGACGCCGTCACGGGGGCTACTTCCATCTACTTGAAATACAGTCTGTGATAAAAGTATACAACATTAGGTCCTTTGCCTAGTTACTTGACGGAGTAGCTTTTGGAATCTTGCCCTATTGCATAATGTTTGCCATTAAAAAAAACAAAAAAAACAACTAGCCCCAATAAGCTTGTTGATGTTGTATGTAAGCTTTTCACATGTACCAAAAGAGGAAAATTATAAACATTTTAGGCTTGCCATGTCTTCAAAAAAAAAAATATATATATTTGCTCCATCTGTTGTTCAAAAATGCTTTTCACATACAGTATCACTGCTGTTATTTATTTTTTCCCCTCATTATTACATGTCCAGTAAAGCCTGTTTTCTTTCTCAACAACAACCGGCTAGTTTACAGAGGGAAAGGGGGGGTTTAATGGGCCAGATAGACAGAGATTATGTTGAGTTATGACGGTCCCTAAATTTCTGTTGTGTAAAGCCAGATGTGTTTCTACATGAGATTACGCTTCCACTAACAACTTTTTTCTGTCCTTTTCCTTATTTTCTTTTTGTCTGCTTTAGGCAACTTCTCATGAGAAATAACGTTTGGCATAGGAATGGGGGCTGATGAATGGCTGATAGTGTCAGTTTTGCAGGAGCTCAGCTCAATGTGTCCCCAGGCCTTAAAGCCTTACTCCCCCTTCTTCCAACCCTCAGTAAAAGCAGATTGCAACGCCTGTGTCTGGGACAAAAAAAAACACATACACGTTACCGTGAAACACACACCTCGTCTATGACACATTCCCTTTCTGTACAGTACATCTAGCTTTATTTTTTCTCACTTTGTTCTCCAAAAGCCAACTGTTTGGACCCTGCAGCAGTAGAGAATGACCTCCTGTAGCCTTTCTACACATCAGACAACTGAAGCTACATGAAGACAAAGATGAAAACTCTCCACTCTACTATTCACCAATTGCTACAGTATTTTGTCAGTTGCTATTTTTCCAATTCCTAAACGGCTTGCACACACTAGACAAAAAGTATTTAATTGGTTAAAACTAACATCTCTTAAGAGACATTTAGGTTTATCACACCACAGCTACTCTTGTCATTTCATGAATTAAAGGGACAACGAGAAGTTTTGGAAAAGCAAAGCGTTTTCACACTACATTTATGAGCCTCCGCGCACACCATGAAATTCTTTGACCGGCGCAAGACAGACTCATGTTTTCATTCATCAATAATTAAAGTCAGAGGTTCGAAGACGATCACATACCGTCGTAGTTCCGACCATAAACGGCGATTCAGCTGCGTTATTCTCATGACTCGCCACGAAACCGAAAGTAAGGAAACGCTGGTCGGCTCGACTAGCATTTCCGCCACCACTAATAATAACAAAATAACGATAGAGACAAAACAATATATTTATCGAAAATGGGCCCATTAACAAGTGTGGGTAGCGGAGATTCATCCACATTAACGTGAGACTTTTTTCATAACCGAATAGAAACTCCTCGTTGTCCCTTTAATAATAGAGCTAATCAGATATGAGATAAATGTAACAGACTAATATGCCTGCTTCTGTATGATTATGTCTTGAAATTTCTGGAACACTTTTCCTTTCAGTCTTAAATGACAAGAAGAATGACAGATAACTCTGGCTGCCATTATCACAGGGGGTAGACTTTTTATAAACTACTTCCACGGAGTGAAGATTTTTTCATATATGTTTTGAGGAATTGTTTTGGTGTATAGTAACTGTAAATGGGGTCTATGTACTTTGCTGCATAATGACTGGGCAATAAAATTTAAAACAGCATACTTCAAATTACACTTGTCCCTTCTCCTACAGTCAGAAGTAAAATACCAGCTTTGAAAAAAGTCTATAAAAAAAGAGAGCGCTTAAAGATTTCATACTGGTGTTATAGCCGTGTGATACTGGGAAGAAAATATTATATTATTATTATTCATATTATAGAACTTTTCTGTGTTAAAGGGTCAGCAAACTCATTTTTACAAGATTAAATGTACCAGCCTGCACAGACACATTCACAGAGGATAGTTCAAAATGAGCCAAATAAACATAAGCAGGACCTTGTCCTATTTGTATTTGGGTCCAAGTTGTGTCATGCAAACCAATTAGAGGTAATATCACGCGGAGATGTGAGTCAAAGCAACAACAGTAACAAAATACGTCGTTACCAATGGGCAACAATTCTTTTGATCCCCCCCAGGTCTTCGAATCTAAGACCAAGGATATGGGTGGTCATTACAAATTGCATGTGTGCCTGTGAGGGGCTGGAAGGAAGGGTACTGTAGGGGTGATGAAATTGAAAGATGAAAATTTGGCAAGTTTCTAACAAGCACATTGATCTAACTAGGTAGAGAGAAAGAGAAAAACAGACACAGAGAGAGAGCGAGAACCAAGGATATAAAAAGACTAAGAGAGAAACAAAGGTGAAGAGAAACGTGGCAAGAGGATGAGGAGAGAGGAGGAAAGGAGAGGTTACTTGTAGTTTGTTTCTGCTAACTCACACACTTTAAGCAGAGAAAATGATGCAGACTGAGCACACTACTCATTTGCACGCTCTAGTTTTTAACAAAGAGACATGCTGACACTCCTCCACATAGCAGCACACACACACATACACACACAAACATCGCGCACAACTGATTAATGTTAATGCGCTACAGTTTTGCCTTAAAAAGGGAGCTACCTCTCCCATCTCTTCAGGAGTTTTACACACCTCAGCACGTTCCCCTGAATAAAGAGATCGGATATACACTCCCATACATAACTCAAAGGTTGAATATTTTTAATAGGAGACGCTTCTCCCCCGCATTTACAGCCAAGTGTATAATAATATTTCGAGTCAGCTGCTTTACAAGTTGTTTCTCCGTAAAACCTGCATAGTTGCTCACTTGCATAACAAAGTCAGACAGACAAGAAAAGTATTAAAGTTCTGGAAAATATAAGAAAAAGCAGCGATGTCAGGAAAGTGAGTACAGCCTAATTGCGCAGGAGAGGCAAAGAAAGCATGATTGGGGTTTTTAAGAGGAAACGTGTGAATGTGTGTGCGCTTATCTGCTAGGGCTAGGTATAATAAGGCGGCTCATAACCAGCCTGCGGGAGAGAAGGGGGTGAACTGAGGTCATTGACTCCAGTCTTTCTACAGGCTTCACTATAATGATGGTGGAAGGTGAGGGAGTCAGGTTGATGGGGGGTGACGGTGGGAGAAGAGACATGGGAGGAGGAGAGATAGGGAAAAGAGGGAACGTGTAGAGGCAGAGAGATGTTTAGATGTAAAACAAGACTTTGCATTTCCATGGACCTCACAGAAAAACAGAAAAGTGGTAAAGACGTTTTAAACAAAGCAAAACAAAAAGAGCAACTCTCCAAACCACCTACACCTGTACATTGTCCTAGAGGTTTGCAGTGTCCACAGCTCTACTGAAACTATGGTGTATCTGACCTGGCACTTACAAACACACAAGACATTTAAAAAGGTCAGACACACTTTGAGTCCTCTGATGTTGAGAAATAGATGAAAGCACGAGATTAAAGTGTAACCAAAAGCAACTAGAGACACTGTTAGAAAACAGAAAAGAGGGGGATGAAACGGGAGGTGAAAAGAGGGTGAACTGTCTACCAAGAACACTGAAATGCAGTAGTGGCCAAACTAGAGCACCCACAAGGCAAAAGCAAAAAATACAGAGAAAAACAAGTGTGAAACTCATAGAATCTGAAGACCAATCCAATTTTATAAGGCATTATATAACCTCAGTAGATAGCTCTTTTTGCATTAATCTCTTGGGTTATGCAAGCCATCTCTGGGTCAAACCATCTGACTTACAGCAATGAGCTTATGATGCAAACTAGCATTAGTTCTTTTACAGCACGCTGGCCCTGCTCCCCCCTCCACACACACACACACACACGCACTGCACACACACAAATATACAAGCACATGCAGAGCTTTTCTCTTCCTCTAAATCACCCACTAACAACAAGACATACTTACATTTAGACCAATAGCTAAGGCACACACGCAGCGGCTGCACTAACCTGGCTGGTGGCCCGAAAGTAACACTTAATGTCACTCTGCCCATCAAGCCTCTGTAGGCTTCTAATATACTTCTGACTGTCAAAACCATGTAAAGGCCAAACTTCACTGGCCTCTGTGAGCTGACAGGTCTGCAGATGTTGGCATGTATGATTTAGAAAAGGAGGAGGACAGGTTAAAAGAGAAACAAGCAGAACACAAATCCTTGTCAAAGGTAGGCTACTGTGTCAACAGTGAACATGATGTCACTGCACTTGATAAAACACAAGTTCTGTTCACCCATTTACCCGTACTGTGAGAAAGAGCTTAAAGCAACCTAGGGCTGGACGATTAATCAAATTTTGATCGTGATTACGATTTTGGCTTCTCACGATCATAAAAACATTGTAATCGAAGAAAAACGATAATTTTTTTGTCTATTGGTGTTTTATTCTGAAAAACACACATGCGCGCTTCCGCCCCCGCGCCTGCACTGCACTCCTCTCTCAGTTAATGCTGTGGACGAGTCCACTCATGTGTTGACGGCGGCGTTTAAAAATCAGCGCCAGTGAAGAGAGAGCAGCGGCCACCGCTCAGGACGAATGAACGGGAAATAATCATTTAAAACACTTGCTCGTCTCCTCAAAGCGGCCGCACAACAACAACCCTCCTCCTCCTCCTCTTCCTCTTCCCTACGGGCCGTAGGCTACATGTGCATATGTTTACAAAGCAATCTGTAGAGCGGCGGATAACGTTATACGATGTTACGACATGTATTTGTGTAGTTTAATCTGAGATCATTTATGGGGCGCGTCAAAAAAAAGAAGAAAAAAAATAGTTATGGGGTGCGTTTGTGACGAGAGCTGGGACAGCGCAGCGGGGCGGAGGCTCTGATCTTCCCAGGTTGGATTTCATCCCAGAGACGCAATAAGCGACACACACAGAAGCAGAGAGCCTCCATTGTCCCTCTTAATAAGTTAAACCATGACAATTACTCCAAATCTGTTTTTTCAAGGTAAAAATGTATAAAAGTTCAGCTAAAATAATCGTGTAAATAATCGTGATTTCAATATTGACCAAAATAATCGTGATTATGATTTTTGCAATAATCGTCCAGCCCTAGCAACCAGGGGATTTAACTCAGGGAAAAGACTGATGCTGTTTATGATTTGCTTGTTATGTAGATGTAAACTTGGTTGAGTAGAAGGAGAGGTGAACAATAGCGTCTATGGAAGCAGATGAAGAATCACTTAAACACACAGAGAATGATACTCAGAGGCATAAAAACACTTAAGAGGTTTTATGGTATAGATGAAAGTTAAAGTGCAAAGGATCTGTGAACAGATGGCCGTCATAGCGCTGCTTAATTGTTATCAAGAGTGGTATTAAACTGATTTCCACCACAGAGAATTGGACCGTTATCTTGTTTCCTTGTGGCCCAGGGAAGCCTGACTCAGCAGCTTGAGAGAAACTTGTAAAGAAGCACAAATGAGAAGAAAACAGCTGCATTAAGTCACCAAGGCAGTATCACTTCATAACAGCCGCATTAACTCACATCAGGAGCATTAACTCATAGCAGCAGCATTAAATCATGGGAGCAGAATTAACTTGCAACATTAACATTAAATCATTACGGCAGCATTAAATAACAACAGCTGCCGGTGGCATTCAAATAGTCTTCGGGGCTGGGGGGAGAATGACAATGGGTGGGCCTCCAACGTGTATGGTAAGGCTGTGTTGAAGATTTAGGGCTCTGGCTAAACTCTGCAGCAATGCCATGCCAAAGCAGCTCTCAGGCTTAAGAGAGCACCATAGTAGGGTTAAGTGAAGGTGCAATTTTGTGGAGCACAGGAGCAATTGGGCCGCTCAAAGAGGAGGTTGAGTACGCAAAGTGCCCATCAAGTGCTTCTATAACGTCTCAAAGGGAGAGAAGTTTACCACGGTACTGGGGCGTATTTTGGGACCACTTTGGTACAAGTTGATTAGAAACTGGGTGGTTAAAAAGCCTCTTGTAAGGATCCCATAAAGAATCCGCTTTGAAGGAGTTCTTCACCATCCTCCTGTATTCAAATGAAATTTAAGCAGCAGTTTAAGTAAAAATGAATGGGAAAAAGCAATTTCCAAAATGCGCATGAGTGAGGACTGAAATAATGCCAACATAACCCAAATTAACAGTACAATTCTTGATTGTAAATATACATCTGTTGGTGTGTGTTATGTGTGATCAGGAGAAGACACTGATTGAACCTGACACGATATAAGGGACAAAAAAAAAACTATAAAACTATATTTTGTTGTGTGTATTTTAGGGCTGTCACTTTTTAGAAAAATTGGGTTCGAACAATTATAAAATGACCTGTAATTCGTTCAGATGAATTTGAATCCCCCCCGCCCCCCGCACTCTGCTTAGTGTCGGGTGATGTTAGCTCTTTATCTTCCTCCTTCTCTCTGTGCTCACGTAAACAATATTCTAATAGAGCCGAGGTTCCTGTAAAGCTGTACTCATTTACATGAATCTCTGTTTATTTTGTCAGAGAATGGAGCAAGTATGAATATGCAAGTATGAGTGATTGAGCCGCAGCCCATTAAGTCTACCTTGTAACCAACAGTCTCTTCCAAGCCATTTCTAAGCTGCTGCTCTGAGCTATACCAGAAATCTTGATTGCATAACTGCTAGGGCTGGGACGATATGCTTTTCTCCCGATTCGATTCTTCTGCGATTTTTTGGATGGCGATTCGATTTAAATTGCGATTCTACGATATTGCCGATTCTCTCGATTTTTAGTCTGCATTTTTAACATCTGCACACAAATACTGTAGAAGCCTATAAATTAATATACTCTATTATAAAGTGAACTTAAACCCTTTTCAAAACCTGTAGGCTACTCTCTGTATGTAAAAAGGCTAACAAATGCACATTGCACAATATTTAAAAAAAAAAATCAATTTTTGAAAAAAAATCGATTTAAAAATCGTCAAAAAGGATATTGCGATATTTATGTGAATCGATTTTTTCTCCCACCCCTAATAACTGCAAAGCTGTTGAATAAAATCGCCAAACAAATATGTTAAAGACAAAGACTGTGATGTGCTTGCAACTATATTTACTTAAAATTATCCCTCAGAGAGAAAGCTGGCAAAAACAAAATGTCTTTGTTATGCAGTCTCTGTCTGTGATCCACAGCGGCTTTCACTGACTTTATTTTCTCAAAAAGTCATCAGGTTCAAAAAAACAAAACCCAAAAAACAAAACACAGATCCATATTTCGATAGTGTTCAAAACACCAACTGAATTAAAAATGTGAATGTGAACCACCGGCTAGAGGTTTTATATTTGCCCAGTGGCACTATCTTATTATCAGCATGCCCCAGGGACAAGAGAGACTCCATGCTCTCAGATTCCCTACTTCTTCTCTCTCCGTACTGTACTGGAGGTGTTGATTAACTGTTACTCTGTGTCTCTCCACCTGCAACCCCAACTAGCCCAGAATTTGATCTCCATGGAAACTGAGACACTACCTGCAGTTGGGATGAGACTGCAAAACTTGACACCTCAGGTTTGAAGTACTGTAGAGAGCGTAAGAGTGGACAGGGAAAGTCATGGACAGGGTGAGAAGAAGAAAGCCGTTAACAAACCATGACAAGTAATTTGAAAGGTGAGAAGTTTTTTTTTCTATCTTTTCAACATTCTTGCCTTTATTTGAGCTTTGAATTTGTAATCACTGTTTGGCATTATCCATGTGGTAAGCACTGATTAAGTCACAATATGTCCTGGAAATCCCACTTTTGTAAAAAGTAGAGTGTGCAATGTTTCTTTTTCCATCTTGATTGTCATTTATCACCTCTGTCAGATGTCACAATATGCCACATTCATTGCTTTTGGGTTACTCAGTTCACTCCTACACCCACTGCTATAATTTTCTATGTAAAGTACAGCACATAATACTCCAGAAGAGAAGCAATTTCATCACAATAGTTTCCTGGTACTTCACATTCAGGCCTCTTTAGTCTATAATGACTAGACTCTTCTGTCTACAATGGCTTATTCAGTGTATGTCACAGCAAAAGGCCGTTTCTATTCATCCTGTGCCAGAATCTTTCATCTTTCGGTTTTGACTGAACTCTCTTTATCTTTTATATCTCTTTACAGTAGTGACAGGATCGGACACAAAGATGCTGACCATCCACCCTCACAATGACCGCTGCAGCTTTTAATCTGGACACTCCAGTCTGTAACACAGAGCCATGTCTTTTCTTTCTCACACACTCATCTCAGGTGCCTTTCCAATCTAATTGGCACCAAATTCAGCTTGTCAAGCTGTTCAGTTAGCCTGCATTGTGAAGAGTGCACACTCAGCGAAGACAGGGAGATGCAAAACTCTGTACTGAATTAACTAATGTTTATGTGCTGTTGTGGGCAAGAAAATTGTATGATGAAATTTCAGCTTTGTGCGTGAATGAACAAGAGTCCAAAATTCAAAACAAAGAGATGCCATTCATCAGTGATCCTTCAAAAGAAAATCCATTGCAGAGAACCATTATTTGCATATTTGAATAACAAATCTCCTGCCCCAAGTCTACAAATGCAAACTCAGCACTTTGCTGAACTCCCCTTTCTTCCCTTTTCTCCCCCATAGGCCTCTCTATATACATTTTCTCATGAAAAATACTACCCCTCCTTTCAATCCATCTTCAAGAAAACACAGGCCCACCGTATCCTAGACGACCCCTCCCATGTCCTTTACCCAGAATATGAACTCTTACCTTCTGGAAGACGTTATAGAGCATGCAGGTACAAGTCGAACCACTACAAGCTCTCCTTCCTCCCCATATCAAATGTGAAATTTGACATTTTAATTTGCATTTTATTGTTTTTTATTGAATATGTTTTAATCAAATTTATTACCAAACCACCTTTTTTAACTTGTTTTAATGAAATGCTACTTTTACACAATATCTGGTTATTTTTTTGGAGTCTCTTACCCTTTTCCTTGGCACTTGTCACTTGTTTTACTATATTCACAGTGCAATTAATATGAATGGGTAATTTCACCCAGCGGGTCAGTGAAATGTGAATCTATTTTATACCTCCAAATGGTGTACTTCTCCACGTATAATGTGTAGACCTCGTTTTTCTCCAGTTGTCACTTTGTTGTCATGTGTGTTACTTGTTATAAAATGCAGCTGATGTCCAAGATAAATTTCCCTTTGGAGACAATACAGTTTATCCTGATCCCTGATCCTGATGATTCTCTGTGTCATTATGTCCTGTTGGCTACAAACAGCACAATTACATTCATGTGGAAAGAACAGAATAACCTGCAGCCCTTTTCATCACTAACTTTGGTATTCAGTTTATGTATATTTAAGTATATTGCCTCCCATGTTCTATTCATAGACGTTACGTTTCTTCTGGTCTATTTTCACTCTCCGTCATTGTCTACGGACCGTAGTGCATTATTGAGTCTTATTGCTCTCGCATGTTTCTCCAGTGAATAACATCCACCTGACTTAAGTACTGACTGAAAACTGCAAACCAGGATGTATGTTCTATACAGTTAGACAACTCCAGCCCTAATCAGCCCCTTAGTGGCCAATTTGCTGCCCCCTTCTTCCTCCTCAGCCAAGCTGTGGCCATGGGACCACTGTATCACAGACTATGTACACACACAAAGAGACAAACACCATTGTGGAGTTGAGGAATTGTGGAGGTGGATTGACCCCTTGGCACTTTTTGTTCGAGTTTGTTCTGATGTCAGTGTTGCCCAAAGCAAAGCAAAGCTGCTTCTAAATCTATGTTCGGACTCAACTCCCACTAAGAATTCTCTTTGGGGCAATTGTTGTCTGTCTGTCTGGTTATCCATCTGTCTTGGTTGCCCTGCCTGTCTAGATTGTCAGATCACTGGCCTGTGTCTTTATCTGTCTCTGACAACATCAATGTGTCTATTTTCGTTTGTCCATATCTACCTGGCAACAATCTTCAAAATGTCTAACTTCCTGTTTTGTCTTTTTGCACATTCTTGTTGATAGGAACAAAGGACAAGTGCAGAATGTTTACAGAAATGAACAATACTGGGAACAAGAAAGAAGTCAGAAGAGAGACAGAACATTGGACACATAAACAAATAAAACTAAAATCAAATAGTAGAGAAGGAAATTGAAAGAATGTGACACCTAGTGAGACAGCGGAAAACTTGAATTTGACACCCAAAACAGACAATGGAATGGGACAAAGAGTATGTTAACTTCTATCACACCAGCAGACAATACTTTCACTTGCTATCATAATAAATGAGCACCAACAGCAAAAACAAGATCAACATGAGAAATGTCTCTGCAAATGATTTATGACATGACATCTTTACAATCCTGGCACCTGATGGAAACATTGTGTGAAATACTGTTGACTGTGAGACATTCAAGATATCATGTAAGCTGCAAGGTGATCACTATAACTCCCCCTTTTCCTGTCAGTTTACCAACAAATGGTGATGATTGCATTTGCATAACATGGTGTGAAGTGTACACAAGTGTCAATATGTGAGAGCACTTTGGTGCAACTGAGAAACAACCTAAAAATAATATTTATGATCCCCAGTGTATTTCTGCACTTGTGCCTTTGAAATCACAGATCAGTGCGGTTGTGTGCAGCTTAGTAATGAGGCAGGAAAAACGAAGTGGCATCTGTTTTCCCGATGATTTTCTCACTAGTAGTTTTGACTGCAGTACTGCAGCTGTGAGGCTTGAATGAAGAAAATAACAGATTATCTGGGAACATCAGAGATAAAAAAAAAAGTGAGCACACACTTTTAATTGAAATTAAAACTGATAGACAAACTACATTATCACCTTTGTTGTGGGCATGCTGCTGAAACTTTTTCTGTTCCGATTTCCTACAGCAAACTGTGTGGAGAGTTTGACATCAGGAAACAAAGTCGATGTGCTTTTTCCTCATGCTTATGTTTTTTTAAAAAGACTGAGTAAGGGTCCAAATGCCGCCTGGAGAAAGATTAGACTTCTTCCCTGAGTAATCCAGAAGCTAAAAGCTATTTTTTTTTTCTCCCAAAGCCATTTTATGTGGGCGAGGTGGACAACATAATTCTTCATGCTGGTATGTTAGATTATGCAGTGCAGTTACAGAAAATATCGAAGCCCAGGTTGTGAGAAAGACCAATTTCAAAACACGGGTCCCAGGATACTGGGGTGACACGAAGGCAGTAAAAACAATCCTGCCATCCATTTCAAATCTGACAGCTGAACTCAGCCTTGTGCATGTTCCTGCCATCTCTAAACTCATTCTTTAATACACTTCCTTTAGATTTTCCCAATCCCTCCAGCTCCCTGCAGAGGTGTTATATGTCTACAGAATGGCTGCCAAAGGCTGGGAGTCAGTACAATGCTTCTTTTATGATTTGTGAGAGATGTCACAGGCAATGCTCAGTGTAAAATGCAGAGTACAGCGGGGTCTCTGTAGACATCATTATATTGATCTATAAGCCATACCTGTGTCATTGCAGTGATCAGTGATGGCAGAAAGACAAAGACTATTGGCCCAATCAAGGCTGAACAAAGACATCGCCCATCTACAGTATGAATCAGCTGTCTTCTCACACTCATACCTATTCATAATGCTGCTGTTCTACATCTGCCATTTGTCTTCGCTCTGACATCCTCTGTGATTTATTCTGTCTCAGCCGTGAAGCAGATATTGCATAGGGTGGACAGAACAAGCCTGAGGGATCTTTCCCAACAGGATAGATTTACATCCATACAGTATACCCGTCAGTGTGTGTGTGTGTGCGTGAGTGTGTGTCTGTGTGTTTTGGCTCTACAGCTGTGTCCGTCAGCAGAAACATGTAAGCGTGCTGACGCAGGGGATAAAAAGGCACACCGACGCAGTCACACTGACAGGAAGCTGTGGAGTGCATCAATACGGGGTCAATACAGCGACAAATATATCAACAGGACCTTAGAGCCTTCATGCCTAATCTTTGGGTTAAGTGGGAATGAGATGTAATTATAACACAACACTCTCTTACACATTTTGGGTATATAGAGCACAGTGATAATGGGTTGAATGTAAAAGGTCATTAGGGGCTGCAGACTTTTCGTCTTCCTCCTAATAAACAAGTTCAATACTCACTGACGTTAATGAAAGTAATTTTAAAGGAAGTCAAAAGTGTAGATGTTAACAAGGTATCAGACTTTGGCTCAAGTAATCAAAGTGTTTACTCGTAGCCTTGACCCTGCCAATCGATACACTTTCTCTTCTCAAAGCAAACATGTCTCCTTATTTGAATAATCCCAATATTGACATAATGTAATTGGTGGACTGGAGAAAATGTCACGGACTGACTCCTCTTATTAACATCTCAGACAGAGGTTTACTTTGGTTTTCAACAGTAACTACCTGATCAGCAACAATTTTCACACTGCTGTTAGTTTCACATTACTGCCGAGCTTGGTGTTTGTAGCCTTCACAGTAAAACAATTTCCATTCACAATGTCCTCTTCTCTGTAAAGAATCATGGATTAAATCACGACAAGGAGGCATAGATGACCAAGGGGCATGTTAGATGAATAATCAAAGACTTGTCTATTACATCCATGTCTTAAAAGTAATCGCCACAGATAAGCCAAACACCCCAGCACTAGTTTGGTACAGCACATTGTAACTCACCCCTGCAGCTCCTTCACAGACATGGAGATCTTCAGGTTGTGTCCCAGAACATGGAGGGCTGTGAGGATGTCAGCCCACTGGACCATCTCTCCCAACGGACCCCCCTTCAGCACCTTGGGACTGAAAACATCTCCAGACTCCTCTGTTAGGAAGCCGACATGGACCAGGATCTGAAGAAAGACAGGGACATAACACTTTTATTACACAAGCATTCTAATAATGTTGACCATCTTCAGCTGGATATAAAAACATTATTCTTACAAGTCTAATAACTGAGAACATGGTGAGGCTAAACCACTGGCCTATGAGAAAAAACAAAACTGCACCTGAATGTCACTAATAACCACACAGCTGTGTGTGCATAACACTAAGGCACGTATCATAAGTCAGAGCTAAACTAAGATCTCTAAACTATAACAAATGTTTTACTGATGGTATTTACATAGGTCTCTTAAGCTTGTATCATCCTCGAAAATGTTTAGGACTATCCAGGCAAAAATAATACTCTATGTCTAGTATAATTGAAATGAATTTGTAATTTTATGGATATTTTCTGTTTGTTTATTATGTTTTTTCTTTATTTCTTTGCCTTCTTTGCTTTTTTCTCTTTTCTTTTTCTATTGGTTGATTTATTTTAGTGATTTTGTATTGAGGGGGAGGATTTTATATAAGCCCTTTGGGCTTCTTTTCCTCTCCTGCACAATTATTTGTATTATTAAATAAAATTCTTGTTTTATCATTGTGCATATGAATAAAATAAAATAAAATAACACCTTTGCTGTTCCGAAGCTTTGCTTGAGCTTGTTTGTTGTAATGTTGCAGGATTCATTAAACTCAGCATTGTAACTATTGTTAAGAGACACACATATAGTCCTGAAAAGATGTTGAAATAAACCAGAATTGTCCTTGAATTTGAAAAGTTACAGTAGCTGACAGTTACGAACAAAGCCATGAAGACGATAAAATGTCCTTTATACATATATAATACAGTTCACAATTTATAACATGCTGTTGTGCTACTGAGTTGTTACTTTGACATTTCTAAGTTACAATTCTGAACCTGAATAGCTAAATAGTCTAGATGGACAAATCCTGATACCTGAATACTAAAAGCAGTGACGACTTGATATGTGTGTTTATGTTGTTTGTGTTACTGTAGATTACAAAACCTGATGATGTACCAGAATGTGCATCTATTGAAGTAGCATACTTTTCAGGCAAATTGTCTTGATGATACTAATGCATAATGTGTATATAGTAAGGTAAGTTTAATTTAATCTGATTTATATTATATTATTTATATACAGTACGTGTGCATACTGAGTAAAGTTAAGCTCCTTGAAAGTTAAGTCTCTGCAGTTGAAAGTGTTTTAATGAGTTTGAGGATTTAAATCATTAGAATTTCAGACTCTTTCGAAAAGGAAATTATGGAAACTGAAAAGTAATTCTTTAAAATCCTCAATGAATTATCCCTTCATGTGCCAATGGAACAGCATGCACGTGTAGAAATCCATCATTATGGACTTTACCGAACAACTCATCTCTTCTGCACAGAATGTATACACAGATAACAGCTGTAACTAATTCGAGGCACCCATCGGGAAAATCCCCTTTGTTTTAAAACATCCTATAACACATGTGAAGGAATTACAGTTTATATGTTGCACTATTATACAACCATGCTCTCACAGGCTACAGTCCCGTCACGCGTTTGCACCTAGCAAGTGCATAATTAGTGCAACCCAGCGAGACATAAGCAACACGTTGCTTTGCACAGTGGATTAGACACAGCCATGTCCAAACGTTGCACTGTGGAGTAATCCTGATTAGCTAACGCAGCATGAACACCTCCCGCTGCTTTTGCTGGCAAATGAAGCCCACAACTTTTCACCATGCAACATACATAATGAGCTTAGGGTCAACTGTGTGGAGTTGGCCAGAAAGTTTTGATGGCTAAGGCTTGTTACGTCTCCCTAATGAAAAGCTTCCAAGGGCTTTTTTTACAAGCATGCTGCAATGTATTCTCTTATTATCCATCCCCTCACCAGCCACCTTGTACTAATGTTGAAGTTAACTGCAGGAGCCGACATAGACGCCCCCTGCACACAGAACAAATACAGCTGTACATCTCACACATTTCATTATCCTAAAATGTACAATGTGACAAGAATTGAGTGAAAACAGCAGTAAACTAGTATTCATTATAGTTAATTTTATATATATTCAGTTTTGTTACAGCCATATAAGGCATTCCTCTGCTGTTGCATTGTTAACGTGTACAAAATGTGTATCAGGCATTGGACAATGGTGTGTACGCAGCAGAGTCAAGCTCCAGTGAGAATCCAGCTGGTGTGAAAAATCCTCTGATTTAATAAGCCTGCTCTATTAACTTCTGCTTCATAAAAAAAGATAAGTGAAATTTAATTACAGTTTGGGTGGCAGATGGCAAGAGTGAGAATTTATGGCACCAACACTATTCGCTCTCTTGACTTGGTGGTTGTGGTGGCGAGGGTGTATCGCACAAACACTGGCAACTATGCAAAAATGGAGACAGAAGGAGCTGAATTTCATATACTGGCAGCAGCAACACTGCTAAATAAATATGAGAAATATCAGAGAACTGAATAGCATGCGGATGGGGCTCAATAAAACTGGCATCCATACAGTAATGCAAAGTTAATAGAGAGAGGTAAGAGTGCTTTGCAAAACCTGGCAACTCGCACCCACAATCTAAACTGCTGAGGAGGGATTTCACTTCCTCTCTAATAGGCCGTATTTATCTTCATTTGCTAATGTTAATTCTGCCATATGGGAACAAAATTAGAGAGGAGTTCAATGAAACATATCAGAACAACGCTGGAGAGGTAACCTTTATATCAGAGCAGCAATCAATAGCTTGAGCGGAGATGAGAGAGACTCGTGTGGGTGGCTCGCACTGTGTTCTTCCGTGCAGATCACCGGTACACACACACTCACCGCCAACACAATCTCACAATTTGCTCATGCAACTAGCTTCAAAAAGAAGAGGTGGAAAAGCCACACAATGTGGAGGGAACAGAGGAAGCTAAAGCTTTACCTCCTCATAAACTCTTGTACGAGGCCCAGCTGACTCCCTGAGGAAATTGATCACAGACAGAGCTCTTTATGTACTGGACTTATGCTACTCCCAGATGGTGTGTGTGTCCGTGTGTGTCCTGGTGGATTAGGGATTGTTTGTTTTTGTTTGTTTGCATGTTTTCTTCTTTTTCCACAGTGACATACATCGATGAACTCCAGTCAGACTCCTTTTGTGTGTGATTCTGGATGTTGGTGCGTGTTCAGCGTGGATGCCTGTACACTCACTATGAGCTTGAGGGATTCTCAACATGATCTAAAGCAGCTCTATACTGTTAATGTCCCGTGGGGATCGAACACAAAGACCTGCCAAATCCACTGAGACAGAAAGAAAGGTACGATAACAAGGCATGTGCGCTCAAATGTCTTGCTGAACTTTATAACGCTCCATCTGTCTGTGTGCCTGTGTGTCTTTATGTGTCTTCTGTCTCCCAAAACTTTAATGCCACATGCTGTATGAAGGCCTTTCCACAGCATTATCCCTATTCTGTTATGTGATTCAATAACTGGCATAACTAGCTGTGGAAAAGGAAATCTTTTGTCTGTGTGAACGTTTTATGTAATATGATTGTGTCTTGAGTAAAAATCCTTGGAAAGTCCTTGGTGTGCACATACGAGAGCAGAGGAGTAAAAGCAGCTCTCAAGGATGTGGTACCACTCCATTGCTCCGCTCCGCTCCACTCATCACTAACAGGCCAACGGCAGAAGAATGCTAATGCTTGTCTCAGCATCTGTAAGCGCAGGACTTTGCGTGAATAAGTCTGTGTGTGTGTGTGTGTGTCCCTGTCCGATCATGCACTGTGGCCTGTATGAAGGTCGCAGCTGTCCAATGGTAGGCCACGGGTGGCACTACAAGCTGGCACTGCCAGCCATCACTGCTCTACCCTTAGTTTCACCTTCTCTTTCATGCACTTCTACAGACTACTTTCCCTTCTTTATTTCTCCTCACGTCTTTCCTCTATCCCTTGTTGTCATACTCCTCCAACCTGCTTCCTCCCCCCTTCTCTTCCACTCCCTCACTCCTCCTTCCATATCCCATTAGTCTCCACTTTCTGCACTTCATCAGTCAGAGGTCAATTAGCTCTCAAGAGGGAAGATACAGGGAGAAGGGAAATGAACAGTTTGGCATGTGCTGACAAACACACTAAATGTGCATGCTCAGTGCACACCAGGCAGACGCAGATGGGCACAAAGTCACATACCGAAACACTTAAATGAATACTAGATGGGCAGTGGATGCACTGCCAAAGGTTAACCGGGTGAGGTCAGCGTCTTTGAGTCTGGTGTCTGTTATCTCTTAAAAGCCTTTCCATTATGCGTTATCTGAACATGTCTCTTTTGATACAAAGAAAAAAGAGAACATCAATTTGTTTTATATTATATTAATACACCAAGTGTTCCATGGATGACTGGGCTGACCCAGGCTTTTGATTAAATCTGATAAAACATTGGGAAAAAAGAGTTCTCTCAAATGTACAACATCTTTGAAAGTGAAGTGCAGCTAAAGGTTGACTGTATTCTCTCTGAACTTCACAAGAAGTCAGGAAACGGCAGATTAGTCAAATAAGAAAAGAGATTTCTTAGAATATTTAACACCTTTTTCATCAAACATCATGGTAAAAATCTTTGACTGTAGAAACTATCTTCTGCTCTGACTCTAACCGAAAAAAAAACCTTCAGAATGACATCTTCCCCAAACATAGACTTTCTCAAATTGATCCTGGCATTAACCCTGGCCGTGGCAGGTGCTGACAAGCTGCTGCCTCGCTGATCCACAACTTTTGGTCTTGCTCATCCCTTCATAACAACTGGTCCAATATTTTTGAAGCTTCATCAAGTGTATTTGGCACACTTCGGTTGCCCTTTGATCCAGCTGCATCAACAATGCTTTTTGAAGTAAAAGTAGATACAGTGGGCTTATCGGAAAATCATCCACTCCATTCCATAAGGCTTTGATCAGATATCTTTATTTTCAGTAAATTGGTTTAACACACATTGTGTCGGTCTAGATACAATTAATCTCACTCCTTCAACTGTCAAATATTCATCATAGGACAAAAAGCAGTTAACGGTACTTTGCAATTTACAGGCTACAGGATGTTTTGTATGTACTGGGGTTTTCCATTTGTACAGTGTAAACGTACGTACAGTACACATAATACATTTTCAAACAACCACTACATATCGCTCCAATCTACTTTTTTAGGTTTGTGTGAATACATTTGTAATGAATAATTAATGTATTCAATGTAATTTAATTTAATTTACCCATGTGTCTTCTGTCTTTGGTGCAGTCTAAAAGAAGGGCTGTAAATATGGTGGTGCATTCTTTGCTCTGTTGTTTTGGCTTTTGTGTTCATTCCGAGTAACACTTTTTTTTATCCGTCTATCCCATCTATATACTGTCTATACTGCTGACTCACAGGGTGGCTAAAGCCAATCCCAGCTGACATAGGATGAGGGCGAGGTACACTCTGGAGAGGTCACCAGTCTATCATAAGACATGTAGGGATGAACACTGCACACACACACACACACACACACACACACCTCTGGGCAAATTTTGCACCTACTGTGCATGTCTTGAAGAAGCCTGAGAACCGGCAGGCACGGGAAGAACATGCAAGCTCTACCTAGAAAGGCCCCAAGCCTCAGAAACGCACTCAGAAACATCCTGCTGAGAGGCAACCATGCTAATCACAATGCCACTGTGCCGCCCATAGCACATTATTTCTTATTTATTTTTCTTCCATGGTATTTGTAGGTGGAGCTAGCCATTTGTCAACTACTGTAAGGGTGTAATCGGTGGAGCTTGTCTCTGGTGTGCTGGTACCACATGTGCAAGGTTGTAGTTAAGAGGTAATTTGCATAAACTACACTACAGGGAGACAACTTGAAAAAGTTGTTCCTTTGGTGTTTTGGTGCTATGGCTCTATGCTATAGCTTGTGTGTTGTGAATTATAGAAGGTGCAGGTCACTAAAGGCTGTCCATTGTACTTTTAAATGTATTTACCTCTGTGGTTTGGCTGCAGAGCGGCCTCCATTTTGGGGATAATTTATTTTAAAAAATGCGAGAAACTACTGTTTACAATGGGAGTTGTACTAAAAATAATTTTGAAGGGGAAAAAAAAAATACTATTCCTATTGCTCATGTTTCCACTGTCACTTTCATGCACACACACACACACACCCCTCCCAGTTTCCTGTCCTTGAGTCTGCTGCTGACTGTTAAAAAGAATCATCTTGCTTTTTCTCTCATTTTCCTCTCCCTCTTGATCCTTTATCCCGCCATACTTGCCTCTCTGCTCCACTAATTTATTCGTTTTCTGAGTAAACATCTACTCTGCTTACAATCAAAGAGAGAGCTAAACAAGGAAACAGCACTGAATCAACAGAGCCCCATTGGAATTGTAAAGACTGCACACTCAAGCAGAATACTAAAGCTGCTATTGGAAGTGGGGATTTTCTCAAAGGCAAAGGTTAGGTGAGTACAAGGCTATAGTCAATTCACATCAGACACTTTTTTCCGAGGTCAGACTTAATTAAAATCAAACAGTGTTCCCCTTCTCAATGCTGAAGTGATTGCCTATTTTAAAGTTTAAATTAATCTTCCTGTGAGGGAGAAAGGTAATAGTCAAATGGTAAATTTGACTGGAACATCCTGTGATTTAATTTTCAAATAAAATGTATGAGATTCTGCCCTTGGCTTTTATTGCAGTGATATCCAATTAGCAGTCAAGCGCACACACATGCACGCACACACGTACACACACACACACAAATGTACATATTTTTTTGACTCCCGTTTCTAATTATTGTGATAAACAGCTTTTGACAGCCAAGGCTAACTCTTACAAACACCAGGACATCTGCTCTTGAGATAGCAGCAGTACATTGTAAGGCACATAGGCTGCTACGGGATCCATGATAGAGGATAACAAATCCCCTCAGTGCAACACAAGAAAGGAGAACATCAATCACGGTAACGGAGGACTATTTCCACCCTTGTTAACTTATTTTAGAGAGAGATGGGGGCAGAGAGAAGCATTTTGGAGAGAAGAGGCAGAACATGTGCTCAATCTGCCTTCTCACATTAACTCATTCATTTATCATTATTTTCTTACTAAAAGATGATGACTCGTCCTCGAGCATGAAAAGAAATTGGTGGGGAGGCTGGACAAACCTAAAATGTGCTGTTGTGAAAGGTTACATGGTGCAGAGAGTTTCTAAGACTCCTGAAGTTTTAATCACATAGTCCTTTCATTGACATTTGGAAAAATAAGCCTTTAAATTACACCCTTATTTTTTCTTCTTAACCAATTTTAAATGAAATTGCCAATATCCACAGGCGTCCTGGCCCTCCAGTCTTTGCTGCTTGCTCATCTCAGCTGTGGCTCACGACTCCCCTCTCTCTCTCCATCAATCCTTTCCTAATCCATATTCTACAGTATCCTTCCGCTCTACCATCCATCGCCCTCTTGTCCTTCTTTTTTCATCTTATTCTTCTCCCTCTGGCACTGGCACATGCTTGGCATCTTGTAGCTGTACCAATCATACATCATCTTCCTTATGCGTCTTTCTGCTTTCTTTCTTTCCTTCTTTCTTGCTTGAATGCCAACCAAATTGCTTGAATGCCAACCAAAATGAGGTTTAACAATTTCAGTGTAATTGGAAACCATTTTTGAACTGATATACACATCAGGAGAATAATGTAGACTGCAGTGATGGATGGTACCCTATCATTTTTATCCTTGCACCTATTATCATATACCTTCAAGAAGAAACTGAAAAAGCTCTTCATGCCTAAAAACATTTTATGCCATAATGCTTATTTTTGAAATGAAATATTTTAGTTTACCTTGAATCATTCATTTATAGATCACTTTGAGACTCTGTATGTAGATTTTCCGGATTATATTGACTGTGAATTTACAAGGTACAATGTGTGCATTAATGTTTCCATGTTGCACAGTTTGGTTGTGTATTGCACTTTGCATGTTTGCACTTTCTGTTACCTTCTTCTGGTCCCTCCATCTTTGCTCCAGCTTGGCATCCAGGCGGTTAGCGGCTGTTGCCCATTGCTGTGCAAGGCGGCGGATTCTGCGCTTCATGAAGCTGAGGGACTCCTTTCCTGTTCCCACCTGATCCAGGAGTACAGAGAGGTCTGTGCGGAAAGCAGCCTGAGGTGGTGATGGATAGAATAGTAAAAGGAGATATGGAAAGAGGATCAGAGTAAGGTAAGGGAATTAGACCGACGTTCCAGCTACAGGTGTTACTCCCTTCCAAGGCATGATGGCAGTGTAGGTATACCTTGTACATATAAATGGTTCCCAGAGGATGAATTGTACCAACTTTGGTGATCTACTGAGTTTCCCCAAACACCATGTTTCAGATAGATAGATAGATAGATAGATCATTTATTGTCTATCTATCTATCTATCTGAATAGATAGACAGTGAATTGTTTGGACAGCTACAGGACAGATTACTACTATGTTGATATGTCTTTGTGAACTCTGCTGATCCTCATCATGAGGTCTACATTGGATATTGGACATCGTTGGATACCTTAGAATTTATCTGACCAACCCTTTCTTTCTTTTCTACAATGACAAAGCAGCCTCACAGAGCTACTAGCAACGCTGTAGACTCTCTGTCTCGTTTGCTTTTTAAATGGCTTCTAGTCTAGACAAGACGGCAAAGCTGCTGAGAGCAAGTATCAGCTGATGTAACCTGTGCATGTAAATCTTCTTATATGCGATGGAAATTCTCTGTAAATCATATAGAACACCTACTGTACTGGGACAGCAAACAATTTAATAACATGACATAATATTTGCCTTGTTAACACTTACATTTTAGGAATAACTGTGCCCCTTGAGAACCTACTACTTCAAGGCTATACACAAAGGTGTTGCAATATCAGCCACTGCATTCCTTTCAAAACAACCCTGACTCAGCTTCATTTGCATGCAAGAAACATGGAGACTGTAGTACACAGTTAAGTATTTGTGTTGCAGGGTAAAGATGGATATGTCAGCCATCATTTACATTGGCATTATCCTCATGACAATTTCACAGCTGCCACAAATGAAAATCATAAAAGGTAAGGTGATATTGTACATGCAGAGACATGATACACACAACTCACTGAAATAACCATTTTAAACACGCATGTTCTAAACATTCATCTTTTGTTCCCAATTAAACACTGTTAAAAAAACTGCACCTGTATAGAGGAAAGACTAACCTTTCTCAACACATCGCACATATAGTATGAGAGGTTGTATTCATTTCTGTATGAGGAATATGCAATTCTCTGTGACCTCAAGGTCAATGCTGACAAAAACAAAGGCTCTGAGATAATGATGAGGGGGATGAGGTTTGTAGCACCCTACGCGGCGGCGGCGGCGACAACGGCGACAACGACCGGAGGAGAACCGTAGTTTCGCTTTTACCCACCACGTCTCTCCCTCGACGCAGAGGGGAGGGAGGGAGGAGGGGGGGGCAGTGTTTCGTACCCGTGCAGGGAAGTTACATAGTGCAGTTTCAGCCGACGCGACCCCGCTCAGGCTGCGGCGGCAGCACCATTCATCCTGTTAACCATTTTTCTACCATTGCAATGAGTCTGGAAATATTATTTTAAAGCCGAAAAACTCCGCAATGTTACTTCAAGGCCTGTTTTAATTAGTGGGAAGTCAACAGGGTCAGATGAAGGTCAACTATTATGTAGTGTTGGGGGAAAACTGCTCCGACAGTATTACTGAACAACTGCTTCCAAGCAATAGGTTGCTATCCTTGAGCTTTTGATTGGTACTGTGGGCATGTGATTGACAGTTTTACAACCATTATTAACCACTCTCACTCAATTCTCAATTTTCTGTCTTTGTTGTTATTACTGGCTGTCTAAAATAGGAGATGTAAAGGCAACAATTTGAGGCTAATGATAGTTAGAGAAATATTCTATGTGGTTATTTTATGCTCTGTAAAAATGTGTTTTTCCTTTTCCTCTTTTCTTCTGTAATCATAGGAAGAAAAGAAATTAACATTAAGGCCATTAAAATGGCATTTTTCTCAAACCGAATGCACTTCAAAGACACTATATAAGGCACCCACAAATAATCTATAGTGGGGACCGTTGTTTCATTCTGTGTTGAATATATGACAGCTAAATAATAAGAAATGTGAACAGGGTGAAATAAAGGTTGCTCATCAGTTGAATATTTTGACCATCATTTCTACCACCACAGTTCTTTGAATTCAAAACTGTACCTTGGGAAAAGCAACAATTCCTCTTGTTCCCTATTTCATTTGTATGACTGTAGTATTTTCAATGAGTTATCCTCCACTGAACTGATCTTACTGGACTATGTTTACTGAAAATTAAATTCCTAAAAAGAAGAGAGTAAAAACACAATCTATTTGTCCTGTTTTCAATCCTGTATGTTTAACCCCCGAGTCTAAATCATGTCCTCAGGTGCAGATTTTGGAGTTTCCTCAGTGACAGGTAAGAAAGGGAATAAAACCAGGTTTAGTACCATTTTTGTGAGTCTATTGTGCCACATTCGGAACAGATAAAACACTTTTTCTATGCTGAAAAACAATGAGAGATTGGTGTGTTCACTCTCTCACAAGAACCATACCTTTGTCCCAATCTGTCCTGTAAGAGAGCTCTATTGTTGGCAGGTGCAGTTTTTACAGTGTTTCTCACAGGTTCATAATTTAATTATTGTGCAGGGTGGCATCGAGTGTAATTGAAGTGTGTGCAGTTTAGAGGGGGAGACTGTAATCCATCACATTTTTTTTATAGCTTAATCTGCATTTGTGCTGTCATTCACACGCATGTCAAGAGTATTTCTTTTTTCTTTTAAACAGAACTACTGTATTGTGTGTTTCTGAACACATTTACATTCTTGTCTAACATGTACAAAGTTAAGATTTATTTTACTGTTGTCATCATCGCCTGTCTTGTCTTATTAATATTGTGTGTGGTCTCCTCACCTGTCTCTTGGGGGCCTTTGGCTGCTGTACATGCTGTTGTGTGGGGGGGCTGCTGTGGTTCCTCCAGATAAGCGGTGGGCAGAACCACTCCACCTCGCTCAGGTAGATGAGGAAGGAACAGTCTGAGCCGTCGACCCCGTAGAAAGCATAGCACGGATCTGACGTCCAACGTGCACGCATCCACTACACAAAAAACAAACATCCACGTACACACATAAAAACATATACGTTATATTCTTTATCACCTTGGCTCCCAAGCTGTTAGTCCTGGACTGATTATCATGGGGCCAATAAACATTTGCTACCCGGTCATGGAACAATAATGATATATCTTTCAGCATAACATGTCACAGTGTCCCTGTTCTGTTTTGATCAAAATAAAAAAATAACACTTACATCTACTTTCCCAGGACACTCCGGAAAGCGTGGGTCTCTTGGTACTTCACACTGGCTTGATGACCCATCTCTCACTGCTGAATAGACACAGTGAGTGAAATTACACCTTCAATTATAAACCATTAATGCATTTTTTTTTATAGGTTGGCGATATTCTAGAAGATGCCCTGCCATAAACCACAATCCACTCCCATTATAAAAAAAACAACAACAAAAAAAAAACAAGTCATACATGATCGGCCGATATTTGCTTATTACTTTACCCACAGTCACTGCTTCATTAGCCCCTAGGATCACCAGCTTAGCTCACTTAAATCAGTTTTCTCTAATGTGGAAATTCATTCTCCAGTGAAGTTCATATTCCAACTGCAATCACCCAGTGTAATATTATCTATCAGCTCATTTAGCAACATATGGTGCATGAAAAACCTCTTTAAAATTCAAGTTTTAATCAATTAACTTTCACAAAATGACTGCAAGCATGAACTTGTTTGACCCCCAGACTCATCCCTCACATCCGCCAGGTTACAGTATCACTCACATTAACAGCTTCTCTCTACTCACTTGTCGACATTTTATGGCAGTGTTCACTTTCCCCCTCGACATCATCATTCCCAGCGTATGCCATATGTGCTGTTGGTGCCCATAAATTCATGTGCTTCCCTCCTTCGCAACATCGCACCATATCTGCTCTACTGCAGTGCACACTATTCACTGGGCCTGACAAAGCAGCAGACCCCCGTCTCCCACCACTGCCAAGCTTCCTTGGGTTGTGCTAGCAAGTACGTCTACTCACTTAGGCTGCACTCACTGCATTAATTGCTCCACTGACTTAGTTAACTGCCTCTCTGCTGCTGATGTGAGGAAAAGAGGGGAAGAGAGTGACAGAGGGAGTGAGAGAGAACTGGAATGATATCGTCCGTGAAGGATCCAATGCGGCTTTATTTTCTCATTGTCTTTCTGTCTTTCAAACCTCTCCTGCTTCTCCCTCTCTCTGGACCAACAAATTTGCCTTCTCTCCAGATTCCGTCTGTATCCATTTGCCTAATGAAAAAGAGACATTTCTCCACATAAGTCTTCCCCCAGGCCTCTCTCCATTGACTGAACACACACACACGTTTGTATGGCTATCTTTGTGAGGACACTCATTGACATAATGTTTTTCCTAGCCCCTTACCCTAACCTTAACCATCCAAAACAAATGCCTAACCTTAACTATTACTCTTAACCTAACTTAAACCTTACAGAGAAAGTGAGGACCAGCCAAAATGTCCTCACTTTCCCAAAATGTCATCACTCTGATGGTTTAAAACTCAGACTGGTCCTCACATGTACAGTATAGCTGTACAAGTACACACAAACGAACGCACGCACAACGCACACACACCAACTACAATTACAATAGCAACCAATGTAGAAACAATACAGAAACAATTGATCAATTAACTACATACAAACTTGACCCCTGTTCCTGCAAGACAAAACATAAAAGCCTCGTCAAAGCTTGAGGGGGGGAAATTCTAATCACATCCTCTGTCTCTCTGTTTCTTCTGCTGCCTCCCCTCGCACATGCCTGACCATGAGATAAATAAACCGCCACTGAGCCGTATGATAATAAAGTCTGCCAGCAGTGCTTCAATTCATCTGTGATTAGAGAAAGCAGCAGTGTTTTCATTTTGGCGAGTGCTGTCCTCCCTGCAGATGCAGTGGGGAAAAACAAAAGGAGACGTAATGCTCATTTATTCACATGTAAAGAGTTGGGCAATTACCCTCAAGAGAAAAAGTGAGAGGAGAATAATGAAGAAAGAATGCTGTGTTTGTGTGTGTGTGCGCGCGCATGTACACAACTGCCACAAGCTTTAAATTAGTTGGGTTTTGATTAGAGATGTGCAAGAGCCAGACAACAGAGAACGGCACAGTTGGTTGGAAGCATGACCGCAGTGCTTTGCATACACAAGTATGATGATACTGATGACTTATCTCTGTCTTACATCACTTTCCTAGAAATAAATGAAAAATAAAATCAGTCCATAAAAAATTGTTCCTGGGTTTGACTGCAAACACACTCCTCTGTGCTATGTCAGAGCCTGATTCACTACAGGTTTGTATGTGTAAAAACGTTGGCAAACTTGATTGCACGCGCAAATACATGCTGAAGCTGATCTACTGTACTAATCGGACGCACTGAGGATTGCGTCTCCCAAACGGGCAAAATAACATGCGCAATCCATTTAGCGCGTTTGCCTTATTGGGAGGAGTAGATGTAGTTAGATTCCTCTCCTCTCCTCCCTCTCCAGTACCTGGCTGCTCAGCTCTGGGATCAGAACTGAGAGACGTTACCGCTGCCTTCACCCCGTCTTTGATCCCTGTGGTCAGGGCGTTTAGACCTGAGTGTGGCTCCAGTGTCCCACCTGAGCTCTGTGCCAGAGTGCGCACCTCCAGCCCAGTGAATGACAGCAGGTTGCCTACTCATCTAAGACAGTGAGCTGCACCTGCTGCTCAACACTGGTCAGAGTCGCTCTTCCTCATTTGATGAGGTTTTATTACCATAAAACCAAATTTTCTTTTGTTCTTCACCTTATATCTCCTCCTCTTCTCTTCACTTCATCTGTACTCTTCTTGTTTTACCAACCACATTTACTTTCTCACAGAAAATCTCTCACGTTTCTTCTCCTGCAGCTCAACAATATGTTTATTTGCCCCCCTCTATTAATCCATCAAGATCAAATTTTCATTCTGCGTTTGCGTCCATCCAGCTTTCTGTCCACACACTCCATGCGCAAAACCCTCATTTGAATACTGCGTGTTGTCATTTAGCGGATTACTCCTAGTACTGTAGATCACTTATTTTGCCTGTGCTAACCAAAAAAAAATCTGGGGTCTTCGTAAATCAGGCCCTTAATGTTTTAAATCAATTTATTCTAACTTGTGTTTGCTGGCACAATCACAATCAAGCATTGTTTTAATATTGTTTTATGGTTTTTTGTTTTTGTGTGAAGGGATGTGTAAGTGAAACCGCCATCTGTGTATTTTGGCAATGTGACGGAAATTATTTGTGTCATCGAAAAAAATCAGCTAGATAATACTCATTTACAATTTGTCACGTACTGTGCACTGCACGGGTATGTGTGCAGATGTGTTTTACATTATCTTCCATTCTCCTTTAAATAACAGCTGCAATTGAAGCTTTGCTCCAATGCAAGCTGACAGCTGTGCAGGAGTCCAGCTGTGTCTTAAGTTGGATGTTACTCAGTTACCTTTTTTTTCAGTTTGCATATACCCTTCTCTATATACCCAGTCTAACTGGAGAGTGGTTAGAACCTAGAACATCTGCATCAATAATACTCTACGACAGTTCATCTCCCTGTGTAGTTTGTGAGCAATATGCAAGCAGACAGAGTGTGAAAATATTCTCAGATTTTTTAACTCCATTTCAGCTTTTCCCATCTGGTGGTTCAGGGCTCCTGAGTGTGAGATAAACTGCTACAAACACTCTAACATACTGTTGCTAGTTAGGCAACTTAATTGACAGCAAAAGATAGCCATCATCCTAATCATATTTATTACTTACTGTAAGTTGCTGTTGCTAAGTAATGTGTATCATTTTTTGCTATTGTCGTTTAACACGTTTAGTTTCTTATACAAAGTTTATGAACCTCTTTAAGCACTGCTGTGTAAATTGTGAGTACTATTGTGTGTGATACCACATAATGCTGCTGCTGGTACTGGGTGTCTGCCATGTGTGGGTTTGATTGCTTATATAGTGTATGTTCTTATTATTTATTGCCAATTTTATGCCTATGGTGCAGACCCATTTCTCTTTGGGATAATTAAGTTAATCAATCAAAATCAATGTATCTCTTATCGTAAGTCATATGAGATTAGTGGCTCAGACCAGATTGTTATGTGAATGTGT
Source organism: Trachurus japonicus (assembly GCF_045865225.1). Taxonomy (NCBI): domain Eukaryota; kingdom Metazoa; phylum Chordata; class Actinopteri; order Carangiformes; family Carangidae; genus Trachurus; species Trachurus japonicus. The sequence continues at coordinate 14,363,180 of NC_140907.1, forward strand.
GCTTGTGGCTTGTACACGTATTTATTGTTCCTGTAATTAAATTGTGTGGTATATTCATTTATAAAGTCGTTTGAGCTACAGTGCGGATCTTCTTTATTAGGATCACCATTAGCACCTGCAGCAGCATCGGCTATTCTTCCTGGGGTCTGACATAAACACAACATACACATAAACATTCAAAAGTGAAACACTTATTCCTTTCTTCAGTCATTATACAGTACCTACCTCCCTATAGTATTTCTCAGATATTTTAAATAAGAAGGTAAAAGCGTATTGCAGAGATGATAATGCTACTGTACCTCTTCCTTGCACCATGCTGCTCTGCAGTATTTGCTCCACCCTTATTGCCATGTTGGAGACATTCTGGGCTATAGCTTGGATCCTCTCCACCAGGCCAGCTGGTTGAAACCTGCACACACATAAAAGCAAAGAATGAAGAAGAGATAATGGCATTTCACGGGTACCTTCATGCTGCTGTCGTACAAAAACAAAGCAACCAAGCACCAAGACAAAGAGCAAACACCTCTGCTTTAGAGTAGAATATCACACATCACACCTGCACACCCATGACACTCAAACCTCCTGTATAGTACAACTGTTAGAGAACCACTCTTCCTCTCCCAGTAGTATCACCTCCTGGCTGAGCCCCTTCTCTCCTTCACATTCTGTCTTTCTTCCTTCAGTAATGGGCCAGTCTTTCTTCACTTATTCCCCTCTTTTACTAGTCTCATTGTTGTTTCTACCTTTTTTTCTCTCACTCAATTCTCCTCTCCCCAGCCATTTTCCCCTGCTTTGCCTCTCTCCCTTTTTACATCTCAACAGATGTAGGAGTGTTAGTGGGAAATGCAAATTGGTAGACACTTGGTTGGAGCGTGAAATAGAAAAAGACCTGTGCTGCTAATACCACTTCCTTTGTAGGGTGAGAGACTGCCAATTCACATAATAAGATCTCTGGGAAATGTGTGCCTTTGTTGTGTGTATGTGTTACAGCTCTAAAAAAGCAACACACTGCATGGCTGCACATCATGCAAAGGCAAGCCTGCATACCCACACATACACATGCTACTGTACCCATTATGCCCATTTAAATGACTTGATTTCCCCTGTGTGTGTGTGTGTGTGTGTATATATGTGTGTGTGTGCGCTCACGTGCATTTGTCTTCTTGTCTAAGCAGCAGATAGTATCAACCCTCATTAAGGCCAGAGGCTTAAATGCAGCATAATAACACATCATTGCGGATGATAATTATTGATTTTGTGTGTGTGTGTGTGTGTAGGTCTGTGTGTGTATGTGTGCAGGATTGAATGCAATGCTGCTTAAAAGGTTGAATATGGAAAATGCTTAATAAAAGCTATATTTTTTTCAAAAATAATACATCCACGGGGCCTTTAGAGGGGTGCAGAGTACTTTTTCATAAAAATTTATATTTAGTCTGAATTAGCTAATTGAAGAAATTTTGACGAGCTCAACAATGACTTCCTGTTTACCTCGTACCAGCCAGTAGCCACGTTGGGGGGGTCACTTCTCTGTTGTTTTGCTAACCCTCCTCCCGGTTGTGTGCATTTGTTTTTAACAAAGCTTTTCATAATCAATCAGTGGATCGATGGATTATCACATACATGTTACGATGTGTGTATTTATGTAGTCTTATCTATCATAAACAAGAGATTACGGTTTACGGGTCGTGTCTGTTTCGCGGACTCGCGGTGCCACCGAGACGAGAGCTGTGACACCGGGTCAGAGGCTCTGGTCAGCAGGTTTGGTTTTCAGCCACGATGTGGAAGGAGCCTCCACTCTCAGACATCACAATTAGTTCAAAGCTGTTTAATGAAGGAAAGAATTAAACATAAAAGGTATATCCTGCATTGTTTCTCTTTAACCTCTTGTCCTCTGTGCTCCTACTAATTATTTTCTGACTCAACATATTCAACCTTTAACTACCAACAACAGCCGCAGGACAAATAACTGAAAGCAAGCAAATTGTGTTAGTTGCTTTAAAAAGTGTAAACAAAAACCAAGACAGCCATCAAAAGTCACAAGCAGTCTGCATGCCCCATTAACAGCTTTGGGAGTGTCACAAGCAAGCATCATTAAGTGTGTGTGCATCCTCTTTAAAGTGTTTAGTGCAACAGAGCAGCCATTACTCCCTAGTGCATGTGTATTTTCTTTTCTTTCTTTTACCTTTATTTATTCAGGGAGCCCAATTGAGACTAAGCTCTCTTTTCCAATGATGCCCTGATTACAAACAATTCATCAATACAATATACAATGATACACAAGGTGTAAACATAAGGCAAGGCAAGGCATAGCACCATAACCCTCTACCCTTTTCACAGCCTCTCTGCAAAAAGTAAAACTGCATTTCAATATGAAATCTTCCACATAGAGTAGAGTAGCTTTTTATTTACACCGACTCATTTGACAGATGGAGATGGCACATTTATTTCATTTATTTGTGGTGAACTGAGTCAGTTGAGACATAATTTTTCCTGTGTTGTATTGTGCAAAGTGAGAAACTAGAAGGCAGTTGCAACACAATAAGAAGAATAGCTGGTCATTAAACATTACACCCTGTTTGTTTTTTCACAACTTTGGGTCAAAGAGGCAATTTTAATATTGATGTGTCATGGATAGACTGATTTGCTAGGATGAGGACGAGTTCAGTCTTGAAAAGGTTTAGTTGAAGATGGCATTCCTTTAGATGGCGATCTCAGGTTGTCAGTAAAGCTGAGATCTGTGCGGAATCCAGGGGGTCGTTTGGGGTAAAGGACAGGTATAGTTTGGTGTCTTCTGCATAGCAGTGGTATGATGAATCATGCAAGGTGAGCTCTGCAGCTATGCACTGAAAGAAGCATCCTCTGTGGAAAAGGGCTGAAACCAAGAAAGTCCTTTGTCTGAGAAGCCCATATTGCGGTGTATAAGTTGCAGGATGTCAAAGTGTCACAGGTCCAGTGAGGTAAAAACAGAGGACTGTGCTGCTGCTCTATAGTTTCCCTTAGGGGTTCTGTCACAGACAAAAGAGCTATTTCAGAGGAGGGGCTGCTCTTAAAGTCACACGGATTTGAATCATCAAGGAGGGAGAAATGGTTTGGGGAGCTTTGGGGGATTGGCATGCAACACATAGATAGGAAGATGACAACCAGTCGTTCATCTTGACACATCATCCTCCGTGTTCAGCTGTGAACGAGAGAGGTGAAGCACCGTTGACCTGGGGAGACAGAGGAGGACATGTGCAGCTTTGCACTTAGATGCAGGCAGCACGAGTGGGTGGGGGACAAGTTGCAGAAGTCGCGGTGGAATAAAACCAGAGGTGGTGGAATGGACAGCACTTCCAGGAGATATACAGTGATGTAAAGGGCAAAGTGGTCGGAGGGTTGCAGGGATGTGGCCTCGGTGTGTGTGTGTGTGTGTGTGTGTGTGTGTGTGTCAGCGCTGCACCGCTGCCACACACACACACAGCGTCGGAGCGCTCAGGTGAAACAATAACCTGCGGATCACCTGAGCTGACGTCAACTCCGCTCGTAGTTTTGTTTTGTTTGGTTTTTATTCATATCAAACACAGCAATACATTGCACAGTTACAAAGAGGAAGAAAGGAACTCCGCTCATACTGTGAGTCAGAGCGCCAGACGTAACCGCGCCGCTGCTTCATCATGCACAAGACAACCGGGGGAAAAAATCGATCTCATGCCCTGTGAATCGATATTACAAAATTTAAATGAAATCGATTCAAAATCGATTAAATCGATTTTTGTACCCAGCCCTACTTATATCCATATACGGTAAATCGCTACACAGACTGCCTTCTCACCAGCTTCATTGAAAACAAATGCACATGGCCGGGGGGGTAAAGAGGAGGGTTAGCTGTGAGTTCTTATGACGGTGAAAACATGCACTCCAAAACAGTAGGGGGAGCTCCGTAGAGAAAAGAAATGACCCAAACGGCAAAAAAGCGACCGGACTTGCATAGCTCCCCTTTAAGTGCTCAGTGACCATCCCTGTTTATATAGCATGAGATGAATTGAACAAATCTGTTCATATGACAGGAATGATTGCAAATTAGCTGGCTGAGCATACCTTCTAAATTAGCAGCACAAAAGTTTTGTTTTTGGGGATGTGAGTTCCAATTTTAAGTAATAATGCATAATTCAAGTGGCTGCAAGGACACATACAGATGAATATCTGTGAATGAGATTACTGAGAAGTAGCACTAACATTACAACTGCAGCCTCCACACACCCCGTGAACTTGTTTAAGGATTTATTTATTTATGTGCTCTCAATGATTTGTGCGCCCTCTGATTTAGTAGTACAAAAGGTCTGTTTTGGAGGCATGAGCTTGTTTATACCCCCCTGCTGCCCTTGCAACAACCAGCCACAACTTGCAGTAATAATGCACAATTAATGTATTTCTATTCTTCTTGCTTTTCTAGCAAGGACATAGTACACAGAAATGTCAGTGAGGACTGCAATTCTTAAGTATGTTCTAACTCATCAATCTCGTCAGGGACAACTACAATGTTGAATTTATCCGCATTTCTTAAAAATAATAATAATGGATTATTCCTCTGTCCAGGCTTAAAACATTCAGATATTGATAGACTGGTACCTTGAGAGTTTAACCATCATGCTCAGTGTGTGCTTTAGTGCTGCTGTGATACCAGCAGCATTGACAGCAAGACCCAGAGGTGCTTGAACCCCTTCACTTCACTGCTTCTCATCCCGAAAAGAGCAGTTCACTATGTTCTGGCAGAGTACCGGCCACAGACTTGGAGGTTCTGACCCTTTGTCCCGTTGCTTCACAGTTGGCTGGAAACTATTTTCTCTGCAAGTGGCCTAAACATATGAGGACATAATTGTACCTTTCAGCGTTTCTCATGTGGAATTATATCATATAGTTTGTTATAGCCATTTTTATATTTGCACCACAGACATTTCTGATGAATGTACATTCATTTTCATCATTGTTGATGTGGTTATTAAACAACAAATTACTTTCCTATTACCTGCTAACAGCTGCAACAAGAAAAAATCCTTCATGTAAATAAAGCTATATACACACACTTGGCAATGAGACACAGTTATCTCAATAAAAGCATATGACAGAACTAATTATAATTGCACCATATCCTGTAAATCAGGCAAATATAATGTTTCTGTCTGAATTTATTGCCTTTTATTGTCTTATAATGAGAGCCAGTGTTATATCAGGAAACAAAATTATAATAAAACATTAATATTATAACATGAGCATTTCCCAGCTGTAGAGGATTACAACTGCCATGGTGCCGGGTTGCAATGTATTTGGCCTGAAGGACGTAACCTTCGGTGGCTAAGCTGGGTAACCCCTGTTACTGTAAAGCTCTCTTTGGGGGGTTTGACTGTGACTTGACTGTGCAAGTGGCTGTGGCCTCCATAAGACGTGACCTTCTAATCTCACCTCTAATGTCTGCTACAATGTGAACTCATCCCTAGAGATGAACACACAGAGAGGGAGAGAGAGAGAGAGAGTCACAGACGGAGAGACCAAGGCAGGGAAAAGGATGAAAGTCTGAAGGGAGAGTATTTCACAATGAGATCCAAACAGGGCAAGAAAAAAATAAGACAGTCAGAGAAACATACACTGCGAGAGCTGAGGAAAAACTGAAATAAAAGCAGGCTGAAAATAAAGAGAAGCACATCAACCATCAACAGCAAACAGACCAAGAGTACCAGAGGGACCTTTCTGTCAAGAAAGAAAGATGATAAAATAAAGAGATCCTCTGCGCCTTCGTGTGAAAGCCAAGAAAACAGCTTGACTGAAACATTAAACAATGATCATGATCAAAGAATACAAGGATATACATATTTGATGGCCCACTGTTGCATGCTACTTGCAATGAAGCTCCCACCCTTTTAATGAATGTAGACAGTGTTGGCTCTTTCACAAATGAGGGAAACAAAACTGAAATGAGGGAGAGCAAAGAGAAGACAAAATGGGAGGAAAGTGGAAAGGGAGAAAAAAATCAACATGAGGAAATCTACTGGCAGATGCCAAGCTGAAGTGGAGCAGAGAGATGAAATCAATGATAGGGAAGCGTTTCTGAGGATACAAATACGAACGTGTTTTCATGTTTTCCTTACAGTATTTCTCGCTCCCCCACTCTGTATGTAATGAGCTCATCCTCTTAAGGGAAGAGGACAGTTCTGGCAACAACCCATCAGCAGAAGCTGTCCGGGGCCAGGGATGCATGTGACAAGGTGTCAGCATGTGTGTTTTTGTGTTTGGCTGATGTCCATTTGCTCGCGTGCATGCTGACTTATCCCCCCCGTCATGTCATGATGTTAAAACATCACACACACCACAGCGCTTAGTCCACTGCTTATTTTCGCACACACACAATTCACGTGTCTCCAATGTTGCCTACTTCCAGAAAATCTAACGGTATGACATTGACTTGAGTGCTGTGGAAAAGAAGGCCTCCTGGGATAAAGGTTGTTATCCATCTAAAGCTTAGATGGGTTTCCTTAAGGGAGGAGAAATAGGTAAAGCCAAGCCAGAGCCGTGATCTTCAGAGAGCTTACGCCTGAGGGGAGACTTACCAATCTCCCCACTCATCCACTGCACAGTAAAATGAAGCGAATCAACTCTGCATCCTTTTCTCCTCCTCCGTCTCTCCCGCTCTCATTTTCTCAGGCTCTCTGCTGTCTCCTCTTCCTCCCTCCTTTCCTCCCTTCCTTGTTATTTTCCCTCAGCTTTCTGCTCTAACGAGTGGCTGCCCCGTGGGCGAATCGCAAGCTGGGGCCTCAGACATCAAGTCCCATTCGCCGCTACACGGGAGTGTGTCAGCACCAATGAAGCTCACACGAAGATGAGACTTGCGCCCAGTGGATGTGTGTGTGTGTGTGTGTGTGTGTGTATGTGCGTGTGTCTTTTTGCAAATGCGAGCCTGACTGGCCTGGATTTGGGATACGTTTTTATAAAGCGCTCTCTTCCCATTTGCTCTGCTCGCCGCCGGCAAAAATCACACTTTACCACGTCACTCAGACCAGCCAACTACGTTTCTCACACACTCTCTCTCTCTGTGTGTGTGTGTGTGTGAGTGCAAGAGGAGGAGAAAGAGTAGTAACAATGAAAGAGAGCAAGGGAGGAAAGGCAGAGAGGACAGGAGAAAGAAAAAGACAAAATAAGAGGAAAGAAAAGTGGAGCTATGAGCAATGAAGAGACTTCAGTCCCTTGATTGTCGCTGTTGTGACAGTCAGTGTGTGTGTGTCTGTGTTTGAATGTGAGAGTGTGTGTGTGGCCATTAATCCTGCAGGCTATGTGCTCAGTCAGGGGTCTGTGCCCTGGTCTCACGCCCAGACTGGTTTTAACACGTATTACCTCAAGTGAACTAACACACAGACACCCACATGCATGACACAATTACACATAAAGACAGACACACACACATAGACACGTTAAACACATCTTATTCTCCTTCTTCAGCAGGGTGCCATCAAAATAACATCAAGACAAAAAAAACTATGCGTGTGTGTGTGCATGATTGTGTTGTTACGTGCTCACCACAATTTCCCTTGTCAATATCTTTTTCACTCGGCTTCCTGAATCAGACATTTCTCTCCAGCTTTTATAGCTGCTTCAGTCTAAAGATCCATTCAGCCAAAACCAAACAAAGCTACTTAGAAAAAAAACTATTGAATGGGTCGTGATCTCACACTGTTCACTGTTGGGGGGAGCACCTTTTCAAAAAGAAGCCATCTAGGGAATCTAATAAGAAAGATTGTCACTGACTTCTAATGAAGTTTGTGAATCGGTGATATTTAAATCTGATGTTAACTCATGACGTAACATCATAACTGCATGACGCAAAATGTGCACAGATATGGAATTGAAATGCGAGTTATGCTCACAAGGAATGCATTCCTATTTTTTTTTTTTTTTTTTTTTTTTTATAAATGCTTGATTTCAAGAGTGCAGCAGCCAAATAATCCAAGTCAAGCATTTTATGCCTTAATTGGACAGGGAAGTGAAGACAAACAGGAAAGCAGGGAGACAGAGTGGGGGAATGACATGAGGTAAAGATCGTCTCTGTCGGGAGTCGAACCGGTGATCATTGCTACAGGCCATGTAGTCACAGATTCTCAGGTATCTTCCTGACACTGATCCATAGGACTCTCTGCTTCCATCTGTATATTACTAACCCTAACCCTATCAAAAAATACCAAACACACTGTTGCAGTATAATGAAGATATCCTTTAAAATGTATTACACTTTCACTTTGCGTTATCGCTCACTGTTAACCAGCCATAGTTCATTTCATTAGCGGTAAAATCACCAAATCACAATTGCATTCTCAGTTAGAAAATGTGTGTAATGTCATGCCAGCCAAGCTGAAGGCACTGCTACTGAGGATTAAAGCCTAGCTCTCTGTGGTGGTGGCTGCTGTTTTTTTCCTCCCTTGTGTCATCCACGTACCACAAATAAACCACAGTATGATACAATTTCAACCTTGCACACTATATTTTACCCCTGAAAGAAGAACTCTGTTAATAAAACACAGAGCAATACAGTAAATGTGAAAATTAACTACTAACTAAAATTAACTTGATTGATACTTCTGTTGCAACTAATAACAATGGAAATTGTTCACATGTCTACCTTCTATCCTAAACATGAAGCTATATCTTAACATGGGCCAGTAATCTGTAAAGGTAGTTAAGGAATAACAAATACTATAACCTACATGGTGTTAGTCACTGAGCCTAACTCTAAAATAATAAAGTACAGTCCAGTCATTTTCATCTCATTTACAGAGAAAATGCAGTACAGTACACAGTACACTGAAAACAGGTCTGGAGGTTAAGGGCAAACTGCTCACTAACCTAAATCTGAATAGTCATATAACATTGATTTCAGCTTGTATTTGACCCAAATTACACTGACCATAACCCTCTATCCAGCCAAACTGCCCCCTTCAAGGCAATAACTGCAAATTGATTTCTGTTACAGTTACACATGCAAGCACCGTCCTAGTTAGACTCCCTGACAACAGACAGAGTTTAACCCTAGCTGTAGCCTAAGAGTAGAACTGCTTCCTCCACATTAAACAGCCCATTACTAGACATTGATTGCAGTTAACACCGATGCCAGACCATATTAATCGTTCCATCCTTCTGCTCCAGTGCCTTAGCGCAGATCTGAACCTTAGCGTTTATCCAGGATCATTTAGCAAAGTTCGGGGAGGTGAGGGGATTTCTGTCTCATCACTCCTGCTGAACTGAATTCAGTCGGGCTGTTTGGAAATGAGAGGAGTCGGAATGAAGGGGATGTTAGACAGAAAAGACAAATTGGATGTTTTGCCGCTAAAGGGGCAAAAGAGAGGAGCAATTTGATAAAAGCAGCAGCAGCAAGGTCATACAAGACTTGTCTGTTTGCAGCAGTGATTCTGAGGTAATAGGGAGCAATTTCCGCAAGTGACTATATGAGGAGAAAAATGAGAGCAAAGATGAGAGCGAAACACAATAAGGTGCAGATTTAACAGGAGGGAAGATAGAAGTCATGACTACAATCAAGTGGAAAAAGAGAGAGGTTATGTGCAGTGTGAATGACAATGGGGAGAATAACTTAGGTTATATTATAGACATGAAATACTACAATGTTACCATTGTTACATGTTTATATAAACACACACCGGAGCCAGGATAAATGTTATCATAAAAACATACAGTATCTTATCAGAGTGCAAAAATAATGCTTGGGTTGAAAAAACTCAAAGTATTTAATTAGTTTGTGAATTGCTTTTATTCTGACTAATTGCCCCTGGGTGTATTTGCAGGATGAAGGACAAAGAATGGAACATAATTGTATCTAATAAGATGAAATAGTCAACGTGGTGGGCGTTTATTTTTTTATCATTCTGTTGTTATTGTAAAATGAATAAATACTGATCTTGAATTTACTGTGACAAATATAGAACCTTACTAACAGTTCTAAATATTTTGATCTATAGACATTTTCAATTTTTCTTTAAGAAAACCAACAAAAAACTCTGGTGTTACTCGTGTAGGACCATCTTCGTGACACTCAGTTTTTGAGCCATTTAAGATATTTTGACAGAAAAAAAAACTGATTTTGTTGATTGTCGCCAACAGAATAAAGCTGTAAAACTCGGTGTACCTGTTGATGGCAGAGCTGAGCTCATCCAGGCGCCGTGCATCAGTTGTGGAAGTGTTGTCCAGTTTGGACAGGCTGTCCATCCTCTTCAGAATCACCTCCAGCATGTCACTGATCTTCCTCAGCACACCACGTGACTCCACACCTCCCAGCACTGAGTGGAGAGACAGACATGGAAGGAAAAGGCGGTAGATGAGTGACAAGCTGGACACTGACATACATAGCATACTCGCAGAACAGCATGCACATTAATCACAAAGCCTGCAGCTCTTCTGGCTCTCCATACTGTAGTTGATTTTGGCTGTGGTTTTGTCTGAGGCAACTGTCTCTGTGCACTTCATCACAGCGAAGATGAAAAGCAAATTTCTTTTTCTTGAGTGCCAAACAGTGCAAAAGACCTTGATTAAATTTGTTGCTTCTGTGTCTTGCACCACTCACTGAACACATATAATGAGTACAACAATTAATTTAAGTTTTTCTTAAATTAAGTTGTTTTAAAAGCAGTCACTTCATTTAAGTGTATTTGGAAGTCAACATGTATAGTCGAATAGACAATGGTATTTGTCATGGCCAATGCTCTAAAAAGAATTTATTTAGGTAGAATCTGGTTAATGTTTATTAAAAATTAACATAATCAGATGTTATGGATCTGTGAGGAAAAACCTGTTGGGTTATGGATAGACTATGTAGTTTGTACTGCAGTTATAGGGATGAATGCAGCGACCAGAAAGGAATCCTTCACCACAGCTGGATGACATTACGTTGTGTTCGGCTTGTGGCGTTATCTCTTTCCACTTTGTGCGCATCATAAATGCTTCTGCACAAGCTATCCTGGGTCCCCTCCTGAACAACTCTTCCATCAGCTCACAAGATTTCCATCACAGCTTTGAGTTGATGTAAGGCTGTCGGATGCCTTTTTTTTTTTTTTTCCCCCACTGACGAAAAGGCCCATCCCTAACTGTAATACCACTTTAACCCTATGAGAGCATCTCCCCTTCACTTGAGCCTGTGTGTGTGACTTCCCTTCCTAAAGTCTCAAAGCCAACACTTTAACCTGCGTGTAACTACAGCTTTAATTCTCGTTTCCTCTGCCTACAGCAGTACATGCTGGCCAGTGCTCTATTTTGATCTCATCATAAACTGGGTTTTGTTCCGGCCAGACACCCAGACACTCGGGAGAGGGATGTCTGAATATGGGCTTACCTCCACATCCTTTGATATCCTTTGATATGAGAATGAGACTTTCACCAAGACTGAGTTATGAAAAGCCAGGATCTAATTATACTGAGGCGCTCTTTTTCTTGCCTCTCTCTGTCTGTGTCTGTGAGCAGGCCAAGTTATTTCTTTCGTCTAACATAGCAGAAAAGGCTCTCTGTGGACAGAAAGGATGCTGCTGTGTGTGAAGATGATTGCACTGGCCATCAGAGTTGAAGAGTGAGTCTTAACACAAATGAGCGCACACACACCGAGACTCTGAGGGTGGGAGGGAGAATATACTCTGACTGCACAAAAGGTGTAGCAGACCTCATTAGAATAATTACAGCGACACTGCCAGGGTCAGCGTGTCTGTGAATTCAGTCATAATGGCCCAGAACAAGGTAGGTAACTGAAAGGTGCAGACACAGACGGAAAGCTTTTTCATTATGTCTTTGCAGAATTAATCTCTGCTGTATATATCTACCCTTTCTGCTCACAGAAAAAAGTGAAACTAGCACAAAGAATCAGAGAAGAATTACTGGGGCTCAAGATGACCAGTTATCTTTTATTTTCTACTTCAAGCTAAAGATACAGGGAGTGAGTCACGAAGACAAGTAAAAGTACAGCACATGTAAGAAAATGTACTGAGAGATGTTTCTTTTTTCTTTTAATTAGTATCATTTATGAGGCTATAACACACTGTACCCAACATGCTGCGCTGTGAAATCTCTTTTATCTTATCATACAGTAGTTACACCCTGCCTTACTGAAACCCTGCCGTTCTGAAAATAGACTTCCATTCTTCGTAATGGCGGGGGTTCCCATTTTTTCTAAAGACCGCACTATTCCAAAAAGGCTATTGGGGAACCCGCCCCCCCCACTCCAAAAATGGACTGACAGGGTGTGGCAGAAAAATTGTTGTTGGTGTTCATAAAGTGACAGTTTTAAAGTCTTGGTAATAATCAAAAACTGATTTGACTGTGTAAACTGTAAATGCATTATAACGCCAGGTGCAATTACAGACAAGTTTTTGACAATTCACCACAATCCAAACACTGCTCAACATGAGAACGCAGACTAATGAGAGTCAAGGCAGATTTGACCACTTCACTCTGATGCCATCGTTAGATCTTCAGTAACCACACAAGACGCAGCTCAATAGGAAACAGTTCACAAAGGTCAGAGTGTATTCTCCAAAATTCACATCAGAGCACTTGGTAGGCCCCATATTGACACTGAAAAACACCTGGATTACACCGTCCGACCACTCTGTCACACCTCATGTCTGCTGCTTGACAGGCAATTACAGCCAATGGGCTCCGGTGCCTAACAGCACCGACGCAAGGTCATTGTCTGTCTCGATCTCCTCCAGCGGCAGATGGAAACCTAAGTTCAGTGAGTTATCTCCACAGTGACAGATGTATTCGTCTGAGACTGACAGTGTCATGTCCTTTGCCTGTGATGGATCGTTGTGTCAGGGTGTGCCGATGGGTCGCTCTGGTGACATCTTTGTGACCAACGGATAATGGATGGCATCCATGTTAAGGGTTAAGCTAAGAAAAGCCGAGAAAATCATAATTTATGATGTTCAGTGCATCCAGAAATGATGGCTCTTGGCAAAGCTTTGGAAAAAGCATTAGCACACACATGCTAAAATCATGGTACTTTGAATTACTGTTTACAATGAGTCCGTCTGTTAAAGGGATAGTTCACCCTAGAATGATATTTCGCTCATTATCTACTCACCCTCATGTTGACTAAGGGCTGGAAGAAGTTTGAGATTCCTCCGTCCCTTCTCTGAGTTACAGGGGGTCTTGGCGTAGCAGTGCATGTCCATATAACGGTTGCAAAGGGACACCAGAGCTCTTCGTAAAAAAACACACACAAAAAAACATCCAAATACCTCCATGATGCTCGTATGTAATGTCCGTCTTGTGCTGAAGCCCCAAATTGCGTAATTGTCCCGAAAAAAATTAAATAAGTCTATATTTTAAGCTTGTTTGTAGCGGAAGCTTCTCGAAGCTCCTCTTCCTGGTCCGTCCAAATCTCGCGTGATTCGCAGTAACCGCACTGACGCCGGCGCAAATCACGCGAGATTTGGACGGACCAGGAAGAGGAGCTTCGAGAAGCTTCCGCTACAAACAAGCTTAAAATATAGACTTATTTAATTTTTTTCGGGACAATTATGCAATTTGGGGCTTCAGCACAAGACGGACATTACATACGAGCATCATGGAGGTATTTGGATGTTTTTTTGTGTGTGTTTTTTTACGAAGAGCTCTGGTGTCCCTTTGCAACCGTTATACGGACATGCACTGCTATGCCAAGACCCCCTGTAACTCAGAGAAGGGACGGTGGACTCTGAAAATTCATCCAGCCCTTAGTCAACATGAGGGTGAGTAGATAATGAGCGAAATATCATTCTAGGGTGAACTATCCCTTTAATAAACTATACTGTATCAGATTAATTAGAACAGAAAAAGAGCTGGAGGAAGTGTCTCGGGAGAGGGAAGTCTGAGGATCCCTGCTCTGACTGCTGGCCCCACGACCCGGATCCAGATGAAGCGGAAGAAAATGGATGGATGGATGTAAATTTTCACATTTTCCCGGGGTCTTCCAGGGGGCTAACTGTCATCCGTCAGTCTTCTTGGGGCAAAATGTAGTCAAAGAAGCTGCAAGGAAACTCCCTGGATTGCAAATAGCCAGCTGTAGCAAATGAGGTCTGCCTTTGAGAGGCAGATCCTTCACTGTACACAATGATGAAAGATTTTTTCAAACTGACCAAGGTGGCTCTATACCAAATTAAAAAGGACAAGTGCCAATATTTCAATAGCTTGCATAATGTCATGATTATATGACTGTCCTCATCAGATGAAACCTCATAAAGACCTCACCAGTGCAATGTAGGGACACTGTGACCGAAGATGTAATGGAAAAGGAGATAAACAGCAGCAATATCATTACAACAGAGATGGAGATGACTTTTAGTTTGACTTGCTCAAGCATAAAGGCCACAGTGGAGTCAAGCACAATGTGTGTGGGGGAGACTTTGACATTGCAAGCACAAAACAGCCTTAAAGAACTGATGACAGAAATGTAAAAAAAAAATCAGTTTGTGAAACACAAAAACCAACTAGTGAGGGATCAACAAAGAAGTAGTGTATTATTTGAAATTATACACTACTTCTTTGTTGATACTTCCCTCTCTGACTATCTGTATTAGGCCTTGAGATGTTATTCATATAGGTTCATTCTGATCAGTACATCGCTGCAGATAAAAAAAAAATCACAAAAATCACAAAATAGCTTATTAACACATTTCATTAACACCTTCAAGTTCTAACTGCAGTGTTAAAACCGCAAGGCAGAAATTGGAATTATAAAGTTTTTGTGCTGCAGCAGTACTTTTTACCTAAATTACCATAAAGGACCATAACCGATGCCACGGATGTCAGACAGGATGACAAAAAGTCTGCTCACATTCCTGATCATGTCCATAGCACTGATACTTTCACTGTGATACACAAACCTGCCTGTGAACCAGTGGTGTTTTATCACTGCTTCACCTTTTGTTAAAAAAAAAAATCACAGTCAGTGTCTATGAACCCACATGTACACTTGGAAAATGACCAGTCCAAATGAATGATAAAAATTCCATTACTTGGTGGTTATTTCGTTTGCATTATGACAGACTGAGACCTAAGCTGTATTAAAGGTCCTTGCTGAAAGCAAATATTCTAACTCTGGGTTATGGCAGCTACAGTAGTAATAGTGACAGTTGCCTCAAGGACGGGGTGACTGACACAAATCCTCCAATCTGGACAACCACAGGTCATGTGTTTCTCAGCCGTTTGATACAACCTATAGGTGCCACTCCTGAAATAGCTCCCCTTGTCACGGTGAACAAACCACGATGAACACGTGACTGTACTGACAGTGGTGTACTGATTGTTGCCGTGGTTACTATAATAGTGGTCATGGTTTGGTTACATACATGCAACTACTTTGTTCATTGGTGCCCAACAACTAAATTTAACTGTGGGTGGAATTGACAGCCTACAGTAAAACACCACATTTAGTCTGTTTTGTTTTTGCAAAAATTAAAATGCATCATGGAACAGTTAAGACACAGTGTGCTGTACTTTTGGAAATGTCAAGTGTCATTACCTATGGTCATTACACGCCACGGCTCTATTGAATGCTTCCCTCTGATTGGCTGTGCTGCGTTCTACAGTCCGTTATTTCTGTATAATGACCGTCATCAAGTATAATGACCGTTGTCAAGTATAACAGACCGTCGTCAGGTAGTAACACACCACTGCTAGGGACGCCGCTCTGATCAGAGGAGCAGAGGAGAAGAACTATGCAGGATATTTACCTTGTGTTTTATTTTTACCTTCATTACAGCTTTGGACTAACTGTGATGTTAGATAAATGACTTGTAACTTGTTACAGGGAGAGTGGAGGCTCCTGATCAGAGCCTCTGTCCCAGTGTCACAGCTCTCCTCTCGTCTCGGTGACACCGCGAGTCCGCAACCTTAATCTCATGTTTATGACGGATAACCCCCCCCCCAACACACACACACACACAGTAACATGTCCTTCAATCCACTGATTGATAATCAAAGGCTTTGTTGACACGACCGCGAGGAAGCTCAGCAAAACAACAGAGAAGTGACCAGACTTGAAATGATGCAATCTATAAATTGAAAGTCGTATTGTGATCAACATTATGTTTCAAATTAATTATTTCATACATCCTGTCGGGGTTTATTTCTCCACAACAACCTCCGAACATTATCCCTTACTTAATTACTTGTTAATCAAGGCTTGATGATGATTGCCCACTTTAATCAATCCATTGATTAATTTGGTAAAAGGTGAATGATACTGTCACTACCCTGACACCAAATAAATAACCACATTTCTAATTTCTAAGCCATTTATATAACTTTCAGGCCTTCAGTCATGGAGCCCACAGTTGTCACACTGCCCGAGTGACTACCTGAGATAAATGCAGACTTAATACTAAAGGAAAGTAAAAGCAGTGAGCTAACAGGGCCAAGCTGTTGGCATACTATTTCATGCCGTGTTTGGCATCCCCCACTGGCACAGGGTGGAATAAAATCAGCACACACGCACTCACACATATATACAGAGTGTGATGCTTTAGCCATCATATTGGGCTGAATATTTGGTGCCATGGCACATCATATTTCACCTGAGGACTGAATTGCGTGAAGCATGAACAGAACTGTTGTTAGTGTCTCTTAACAGACAACTGCAAACTGAGTGAGAGTGTTTGTTTATATGTACCATAATGTATCTGTGCATTTGTGTGTGCACATACTGTGGTCTGCACAAAAACTTGGCAGCTTTTCCTTCACCATTTGCAGCAGCTGAACATTGACAGTGGCAACAATTAACATTTGTGACTAAAAATGTAATTCACCAACCCAATGCAGCTTCACTGAGACTTCATTCTGAATACTGAAACTAATTATATAAGCCACAGTGTGCATATGTGTGTGTATGTGTGTGCACGTACTTGTAGTTCATGAAATAGCCAAAGCGTGTCTGTCTGCTTGACTTTATGGTAATGGGAATGACAGAAAGGGTCACACAATATAAAATAGCTATGACTTCCTCTATCAAATCCTTTTATGTCACTAACTCAAAAGGGTAAGAAAAAAAAAAAACACTTTTCACTCAGGCTGGGAACAGCACTTGTCAGTGTCAACTGAATCGTCCAAAAAATATATTAGAAAATGTTATATATATATATGTAAGGGCAGTAGGTAAAATAATAGAGTATGTAAAGCAGTCTGACCAAGAGACATGCACTGTGTGCAAGAGCATAAGAAAAAGAAAATTCAGTACAGTATGATTCCTCACAGTAAAAGTGAATAACTGTACCTCAGGTGCTTCAGCAGCAGTCTGTGTAAAACTGCATGTGTGTAAAACTGCAAAGGACAAAGGTCATATGACAGCAGAGTGAAAAAAATAATGTCTCTGTCACTAATCTAATTTAACTTAATTAAACTGCACAAATCATGAAACCAAGGAAGGAATTTCATCATTTTAGGGGCAAAGCCATCTGACAAAAGGAACAAAGGCCACATGAAGGGGCACAAATGCCATTGGATGATTTGTTGCTTACAAATGAATGAAATGCATTAAATGAAAATGAAGGAATAACTTTAGTAATATTAAGTAAACAAACATATGTGCAGACGTGTGAAAACTAAACTTGCGCATTAAGCTAGGCAGCAGTAGTCACACTGATTTATCATCCCTGTAAGATCTGCACTAAATTTGAGAAGTTTACAGACTACTGTCACAGATACCTCCTTACTGAGCAATCTGCAGAGAGCTGGTTTGAGGTTCCAGATTCCCTGTACAGGGATGGGACAGGCTGACTACATCCACCACTCTGGACTTCATGGGAGAGTGGTCAGATGGAAACCTGTTGCTCTGGGAGTAAGAACCTCCAGGACTCTCACTTTGCAACTGAGAAACAGGATTTTCTGGACTGATTAAACCA
The DNA here is from genome assembly GCF_045865225.1 of Trachurus japonicus. Taxonomy (NCBI): domain Eukaryota; kingdom Metazoa; phylum Chordata; class Actinopteri; order Carangiformes; family Carangidae; genus Trachurus; species Trachurus japonicus. Next base: position 14,381,077 of record NC_140907.1, read on the forward strand.
AGACTGAACTGTTTGGCCTCAATTCAAGGTATAATGTATGGAGGTTCCTGGCATCACCAGGGCTGAGGGATGACAGGAAGCTGAACAGGACACGTCAGACTGGGCAGAAGCTTCACCCTCTAACTGAACAATAACCCTCACTACACAGGCAAGATAATGCAAGTCGAAGATCTCTTAAGAGATCTGATAACAGCTGTAAAACAACAGCCCCCCACTCCCAGAGGATCTGGAAGGAAAGTGAATGGATCTGAATACTTTCTTAATGCACTGTAAATGCCAACAACAATTCATATTCATATTGACAGTCTATAATCTACTAATCAAATACAGCTTGATTCCATAAAAAAATTACATTTTGAAATGAGAAAATCTGATGTGGAAAAAACCCAACTGGAAGAAGTGCAGACAGAATAAGTGTTCACCTGCAGCGGAGTTATGGCACTTTGAAAACGCTTCCCCGTCTCCACATCTCAGGCACCATCGAGCTCTGTCTTTGAAAATGAAACTGTCTTGAAGCAAACTCTCTATCATCTGATATGTGGTGGGTTTGTGAGGCAGCTCTGAACTATAAACCCTCTTTCAGTGAGTCAGCCAATCATTTGTGTGTGTGCGCGCGTGTGTGCAGTTGCCTCCGATTGTCTCCTCGAGTATGGTTGTGTTTGCACATACAACACACAGGATGACTAACTCGCTCATATGTGACCACACAAACACACACATGCACATCTGCTTGCATAAGGTATTATGTGTGCTAGAGCAGAGTGGTGTTGTGATTGGCTGGAGGGGGTGTGTTTGCATATGCATGAGAAGAAAACCATTTGCGGTTTGATGAATGCTGACAGAAGGGCCTGCTGGATAGGAGTTGACACTGCTAAATTAACTGGAGACCGATGTCATTTTGTCACAGGAGCACACACACAGAGAAACGCATGCATATACACACGTAGAACGGTATTTGTGCCAGGAAGCTGCATAAACAGGGACAGCCTACTGTACCATCCAGAAATAAAACTGTAATATCATTTTACACCAGTAAGTCAATATGTAAAAAAAAAAGAAACCTTTCTCTCTTGGATAAAAACCAAGCCATTTAGACTTAAATGATGATATAACATAACACATTAAGAGAAGTTTCATCAGTGCTTAATGCTGTGAGCTCAAACATTTTTTGTTTGAGAAATTCCCTCTCAGTGAGAATAATCTGAACGCTGGGCTTCCAGCTGTGACAAAATGCAGTCCACGGTGCTGTCATGGTGTCCTGACTGTTGCTTCCATTATTCTCTGTCAGCTCCAGGAATTGTCTGGAGGTGACATCATCACTATCACAGTCCGTCTCAGCTTCTCAGATCGATCAGGTTTGTTCAAAACCATAAACTGGAACCAAGCTAGATACATATTAATTTGCACAATGCATTTTTACCTGTGCAAGCTCCATACCTCTTCCCTCTTCTCCACTTTACCCTCATTCTTTCACCTGATTCTTCACCACCACCACCACTTTACCCTCCCTCTCCTCTGCAGTGAAGGAAACAACACAATCAACAGAAAAACTCCTCACTCACCCCTCAGTGGGCCGACAGAAAGAAAGACGTAGATACAGAGAGTTTAATGCCACACTACCACTCCAATCTCCAGTACATCTCCTCTCCTCAATTTCCACACCCACATTCAATTACTACAAATTACATGCAGTTTAATTATTATGGCGTAGGAGCTCTACTGTTCATTAGCTGAAGAACAGCATGACTGCATGCAGACAGGAAAGAGTGGGATGGTGGGGTTTTTTTTAATCTTTTTTTTTTTTGCCGCACAATGCATACAGTGGAAGTGGAGTTTAAGCAATGAAAATGTGGCAAATGAAGCATGAAGGAAGTGAAAGATTGTGCTGGCAATAATGCAAACACAATGAATATGAATGGCCTTAAAGACAATTTAATAAGATGTACGATCAGAAATGATGGAAGGATCAATAAGCTATTTTGTACCCCGCAGCAAAGAATAGAATAAAACAGAATAGAACCAGCTGGTGATGGTTAAAAGAAGAAAAAAAAACCTTGGCTCTAACTTATTCCTCTCTTGCTTCAGCTTTTGAAATATTTATTGTTCATTTGGTTTTGACATTTTCTCACCATTCATTCAGCAATGTCAAGGCAAATTGGATTTCATGAAGGGAGATGGGACAGATGAGAGGATATTAAGAGACATAAAGAAAGAAAGACAGCCACAATGCCTATTAATACTGACAGTTTCTGTCACTCCTCTTTTGAGTGCTTCTCTCTTTCAAAGTGATCGAGAAGGAGATGAAGAAAGACTGTGTATGGCTGAAATCTAGCTCTGTGTCTCTCAACAGATTTAACCCTCATCCTCTTGCCCCTCCTTTCCTAAATTCTGCTCGCTTGCAGAGCTTCTGTAATCTCTCATTTTATTTGAATTGTACTTTTTGTTTTCAGGATATCACATTCCAAGTGGACTAGATCCTTCTCTCTATATAGTATCCTCCACGCATCTTGCATCTGCAATATCTTTTTATATTCTTCCTCTTTATCTTTCATCCCCTCTCCCTTTAATTTCCACTCTTTCGGCCCCTGTCATCTTGATTCATCACAGTACATCTTATGGTGATGACAGGGGATGAAAAACTGGAATCACTGAGCTTGTTGACGGAGACACACAGACACACACCCACACAAAGCCCTTGAGACGGACAAATAAAAAAACAATATTTGAATAGAGACCAAATTGCGTGTACACATATGCGGCATGAAAGCTTAATCTGTTGACAAGCGCACTGTGTCTGCGAGTGTGGGTGTATTTGTTTCTTGATGAAACTGTGATGAAACGGGGTTGATAGCAATTGCTGTTTTTACAGTTTTAAATGTAATACAAAAACAATGCCTTTCTTCATCAGACAGCATTATACCTCTAGGAATTAAACATGAGCAATATGCTGCTTATCTGTTACGATGAATGCTGGCCTCCTTTTCGATTGCAAACACACACCATAGAGAACATACAGGCAAGGGAATCCTCATTATCATTTACCTACTAAAGTCACCGTCTCTCAGAAAGCAGTTCTCTGTTGACTTTCACCAGTTCAGCACAGCTCTGCTGTTCAGAGCAGACAGACACAGCTGCAGGGGCTCCTTTCACCACGACCACGTCAGTGAATGTTAGTGTGACAGAGCGTTGCGTTGTACCTCGAGATTGGCAGAGATGGAGAGGCTGAGTTTAAAGTGTGCGAGTGCATGAGTGCGTACTGTATGTGTGTGTGTGTGGATGTGGGTATATAAGACTTTAGACAGGAAATGTGTGTGACATGACCTTTTTGCTGTTCTGTGTGCCTGAGTGTGCATATTTGGCTATGGTGTGTACACAGATGTGTGTGTGTGTATGAGAAGACCTTAGGTGACATTTTGGTGTCATCGGGAAATTTCCAGGAAAGATGAAGGAGAATGCAGAACATAACAGGGATGTACAGTAACTGTCCTATCAGTGGCTGTGGCCGCCTCACAAAGTGTCAAAAACCTCTCAACTCACTCAGCTTTAACAAGGACAAAGCTAGGACACAGATCACAGGATGGAGATAGATTTTCAAATACTTTGCTCAAATATAACTGACACATAGAGACAAACTGCTCACATTAATATGTTGCCAAGTAACAGCTTCCTCCCATGGATTAAGGGAGGAAGCCAAAGTACCTGGAAAAAGCCAATGGTGACATGAGGAGGACATACGACATCTACACAGAAAGGCCTGAGCCAGTGTAGGTTCAAGCTTGCATGCTGCCGAATGTTTGAATGAATAGATGAAACTCCTCTCTTTAGCAAACATGGCATATCCAAAAGATGTCAAAACTAAACTACAGAAAAAGGTGCAAATTCAAGATACGTGAAGATAGCCATTTAGAGATTGAAACCTTAAATCAGATGTCATCTGCATGGAGGGAAACCTTTTAATGCAACCCTGCCTTCACTAGTAATAGCAGAGAATATTGTGAGTCCATAGAGCTATAAACAGAGTTTCCATTACAATGGCAAACAACAGTCGATTCAAGGAACAACCTTGTGCAGTGGAAGACAATGTTTTATTTATTTCATCCCATTGGCGTTATTAGAGGACTGTGGCAATGCGTAGTATAATCCAAGAGATAAATGTATCCCCAAGGCCAAATTTCTTTCAAGTATAAAAAAGAAAAGAAAAGAAAAAACATTGGTCCATTCACTCACAAAAGCTTAAAATGCTCAAATACTAAAAGGCTTTTTATGCATTTAAAGAAATCAAAACGTAAGAGAGTGAATAGTGAAGAATTGTAAACAACATTTAATATCTTCCTGAGACTAAAAAAGGAGTGTGTCTATTGCAAGTAGACTTATAGAACAAAATGAACCACAGAGTAACAAGTTTGCGAAATTCTTGTTCTCTTTCTCAAACAGATTGGCAGCAGTGGAACCAACAAAATGTTTGTTAAGACTAGGCAGGACAGGTCTTTTACTACTTTGTAGTGATCTAGCCTCAGCTTCAAGTTTTGCTATTGTTCTGCTGTTGTCCCTTTACACATTTTGATTAGTGGTAATGGTCATTTTAAAAGTCAAAATCTGTAATAAAATTAAGCTTAAATCAATTTAGTGACTAACATCATGGTGATGTGAATTACTCTGAATTTGCAGAATGAATTATAAGGGCTGTGATGCAGCTGGCCTGGAAATATTTTTCTTGTTCTCATTGTTGATAAAAATTTGGACTTAGAATGAAGTACAAGCTCTGTGGTGTGTTGTTGTGGAATTACGATTGTTCACTTGTAGAAGGATGTTGTTGTTGTGGTGTGCAACATGGAGCTGCCTTCAAGGACGAGCAGGGTTTTTTTGAATTGCCCTTTCACTCGGCTGTGGTGGTGGACAGAAACACTTTAGAAAACCCTGTATATGTTTCTGCTCCTCGTGTCCCAACACTAGAGAACTCGTTCTATCTTTCTTGTCGGTGAAACGGCGCTGCTCTCCCTCTGCCCTCTTCACTCCCACTTATTTTTTAACACCACCAGTCACCGCACATGAGTTGCTTCATTCACAGTATTGACTGAGTGAGTACAGCTCCGGCTCATCGCGAATGTTGCTGTGCTACTGTATGTTAAGCTAGTGGGGCAGGATCAGAGCAGGGCAAAGCATGCCTAGGTAGGCGCTTGTGATTGGCTGTAAGAAAGTGACTACTTCAGCATCAGCTGACATGATAGGCTTATGAAACAGGAAGGGAAACGCTTGTTCACTGGTCTTTTTCTATAGAGCTTTTTATCGACCTGTTTTTTATATAGATCATCACGTGTTGATAGAAACAGTATCGTTATCAAATTATCGCCCAGTCCTACTTCACATCATACAAAAATATCCACTCTTTATATATCCCCAGAGATTTAGAGATGTAAAAACAGAAGCCTAAATTAGAGCTACGTTGTGCAAGCATGGTGTCCCACAGAATGTATGCTGCATGTTAAAAAAGTTAAAAGATATTTATGTTTTGCACATGCTATGGTTATTGTTTTGCTTGTATGCGATGCAGCCCATGCCTTTTGGAGATCATTCTTGCTGAACTGTTCACTTTACCAGAAATTTTGGCCAGGGGTGCCCAAACCTTTGCATGCCACTGTATGGCCATGACTGTATATCCTACACTGAACAAGTTAATGCATATGGAAATGTTATTCATAGTTGTTAACTCACTGTTGAAATTTATTTTGCTGTTTTTTTTATTGTAATTTAATTTCTATTGGAAGAAATGTATTAAGAAAGGTTTGTGACCCAACTGATTTTGATCTAGTTAGTTTCGGAGTAAAACTGTGCTTTTAATAAAAGGCTGGAAATCACCCTTCAGATTGAAGGAGTGGGTATATTGTACATTTTCTCAATCGTTGGGAGTCCTCTGAGTTTTCAAGTGTTCGTGCCTCTGATGTTCTTTGATGTCACAGGACTACAAGAAAGTATATGGTTTAGGTGGAAATTGTCAATAAATGTGTGTGATTAAAAGTTTGAAGAGCTCCAGTGACCACTGCATTTGTCATAAAGATTCACAAAAGGGCACACAATATTTTTAAGCACTGATAAATATCCTACATCTGAGCCTAAAACCAAGATATGTACCAGCGTCTAAAATGATTTTTTTCCAAAGGGAAGGTTACCTTCAAAAGCTGATAATAACATAGCTGTGGGTTATCATACCAAAAGTCATCTACAGACATGGATGTTTTCAAAGATTATACTGTAAGTAACCTTTGCCACCTTGAGTGGTACCGACATCTGGTCTGGCCCATGAACTACATAGCCAAGACCTGAAGATTTGTGTCATTAGACGTTAATGTAGTGGCCAAACTGCACCAATCCCCCCTCCTTCATAGCAAAACAGGGTGTCTATTAACGTTAGGTAGGTAGCTTGCGTTAGC